>NC_079480.1:5616331-5928350 GCF_026230105.1 Diorhabda sublineata
CTATACATTCCGATTTCATACATTATTCATAGGATGTCCATCTATGGAGTATGTTGAAGGAGAAAGTCTTCGGCGCTAAAGACCTACCCAGAACTTTTAATGATTTACGTGATAAGATTCTCTCGTTTTTCAGGAATATGTAGAAATAAATATTTTTGAAAATGTTTGCGTGACCATTATAAACTGTGCCTACAGTTCAATTGCGCACATTAATAAGTAAACAACTTCTTTATTTTCTATAGTCCCAATGTTATTTTCCAAATATCGCTGCATAGTGACCGTGTCACGATTTAGCGTCAGCTCACAGTGTGATTGGTCCGTATTTCATTGAGAATAATGATGACAAACCTATTACTGTTAATCAAGAACGTTATAGAAATTTTATGGTGACTCTATTTATCCAGGATCTCAAAAAGTTTTGTCATAGGTACCAGAAACATTTTGTAGACAACTAGTACTTTAAATAGGCAGAGGCATTGCTACAGGAAACTTTGGGAGAGGACATTATATCCCGACCAACTATGTTTAGATATCCATCCTGATTTTACACCACTGGATACATATCTATGGGGTATGTTGAAAGAGAAAGTCTTCAGCGTATAGACCTACCCAAAACTGTTAATGATTTACGTGAGAAGATTTTCTCATTTTTTACAAATATGCAGCTCTAAAATATGTGCTCTAAAATATATATGGAAGTTTGCTTAACCGTTTTAAACAATGCATACACCACTTAACCACCGCATTTACCAGGCATGGCTGCTTGTGACTTTTAGATTCTATTAAAGCCTTTAAAATAATTAGCTCAAGGTACAAATGTACGGAAAATGTATTAAGCATTATCATGCTTGTATTGGCTCGAAAACTGCCTATTTTGAAGGCGATAATAAAGATTTATATTAAAGTTCATTCGATCACATGGTAAAACTTTATGCCGCGACATTAATGGCAAAAAAATTAACCTTGGTACTTGAACTTAATTTATGTCAAAATATTGCTAGTATTGTGCAAAATGCCTCGAACGTAATCATGTACTTTCTATGTGAAATAATTTTTTCGGCATTTAATATACCCTGACACCACCAGTGAACTTTAACTATCTTATTAGCATTTTGAATTGTATGTTAAGTTAAGTGTCTACCTGAATCAAATTTAACAGTGAAGATAAGTTACGGTCATTTCCTGTGTATCATAAAAACTGATGTTAGCTTTTTTGAAGTTTTGAAATAGATGAAAATATGATTTCCAATGCAAAACAACGTAGTGAAAAAACCAAGGGTGAGTTTTCATATTAGCATCTGTGAAAAATGTCAAACTCATATATATTTTAGTTTCCCACTAATATTGTTGGTAATGAACGGTTAAATTTGATTTGAGGTAAACGAGGATGTGCAACTTTCAAAGATCATAATTTGAGCATTCAATACGAATCCAATAACATAGTTATAATAATTTTATAATTAGGATAAAAATTATTAACAAAGTAATTCAGTAACTTTTTAAGAATGTTGTACGGTATGTTCCAAATAACCGATTTAGTCAACTATCTATACATAGATAAAGAAGGATGAGTAAAATTTCTTGATCTTTGGATTTTGGAACTGCTTTATAATGTGATTTTAAACGAACAAATTCATTTACAGACGTGGGTACTCAAGTAATAAGTGATTTTATTTCATAGAAACAAGTAGCTTCTCTTTAATTATCTGCCAAAAAGTAAAAACGTATCTTGAAGGGACAGGGTCATAAAAAGATCAGATGCAATATCTTAGAACACTAGAATAATTTTTAGTTATTTAGACATTTTTAGTCGAATTTTTCCTTGAAAAATTAGACTATTACGGTAGGCATGACTAGAAGAAAAATGGGGGGCACATCATTTTTCCCTTGTTTTGAGACCTCCTGAACACGATTATGATGGTTTTTCGAATGTCTGTAGTTTGGTTGAAAACAGATGAATATTTCGAGGGGTCGCAGTGCAAAAAAGTGGTTTTTCACCTTTGCTCACCTCTGCAGGTCAAACGAAAAGCAACTGAAAAATGAAATTTCGCATGTAGGTTCAATTAGTTGCGAGATGATTTCCTGTCTAAGGTCGAAACTTTCCATCTCCACCCTTCTTTATTTTAAGGTAATTTTTCTTATTATTTTTCTTATTTTTTGGCCAGAAAAAGTTTAACTAGAGGGTTCGAACTTCGCATGCAAGTAGGGGTGATATTGAAGAATTGTCTTTCTCAAGTTTTCTTCTTCAGTTCTTCAAGCACAAAACGCCCGAAATCATTTTGATCGTTGTAATTGTTGAACTGAACCGCCTCCTATTTAATGAATAATACGAGTATGATCGTTGCTAGGGTGATTTTTTTTACTTCCCATTTTCGAAATTTCTTGTCATTATGACAATTTTTTCTTTTTTGTCAATTGGAATGGAACAAGAGGGTTCGAGACCACCGGGTCTATTGAAATTATGAATTTTCATTCAAGAGAGAGAGTTAACTTGTGAAATGAAAAGTTATTGAGGAATAGCAAATTTTCCATATAAAGAACTAAGATTGAGAATTATTAACATTTCCAAGAAATTCATTTTATGGAAAGATTTGTTTGTGTATTAGTTAAATTCTTCATTCGACGAAAGATTCGACTTTCGTGATGGAGCTCTGCTGCTCACGGCTTTTTCAATATAAATTTCAATTTGTTCCAAATGAGCATTTACAAGAACCAAAGATATTTATAAAAAATTAAAATGATAAGAAAATGTTAACGCATTTTGAAGTAATATATTCGATAAGAATTCTCCTGGCCGTGACAGTTTTCAGTTAATATAAATAAAAATGGAATCAGAGAGTTCTGTAAATTCGAAACAGTCTTATTGAACCTGAGATATCAAATTTAGAAAAAAAAAACAAGATATTGAAAACATTGTTAACTATTGAAGAAAGCCCACAGGAATCTTTAATAGTATTAATTATTACAACAATGTACAGTATGAGACAAAGCAATATTCAAATTCTGTTCCAGCAGCAAATATAAAACTTTGAGGGTTACCAGAAAAGTTTCTGACCAACAAATAAACGTTCTTGTCTCATGAAAATATCTTTCCTGTGAGAGAAAATGTTAGATTAAGAGACATAAAAAAGTTGCTAGAGGCCAGATCATCTGAATATGGTAGGTAGTCAACTAAAGTGAATTTTAGCTATGGCAATCACTGAAAAGGTCGTGATAGAAAGAACACTTTCTTTTTTCACAAATAGGATCGTTTTTTGCAATTTCTCTCTTTAACCAATAAAGTCATGATTAACATAATCTATCCAAAAAAAAAACGGCTTTTCCGGCCAATCAGTCTTTCCTTTTTCTGAGCAGGTCTTAACTGTTATTTCGTTTCAAGAAAGTGGTGGATCCAGGTTTCGTCTGCAGTTATGAATAAATGAAAAAAATTCGACTCATTTTGCTCCAACCGTGTCAAAAAGGCATGGGAAACAGTTCATTCTAATGCACTTTTAGTTCAAATTGGACGGATAGCTTATAACATGCATAATTTTCAGTCATATAAGACAAATGCGATCTTTTGATATGCAAATATCTCTCAAACCTTAATCCGAAGGTAGTCCAGAACCATTTGGTACACTTTTTCAAGAATATTTAAGTTGATACTTGATTTAAATGCACAGAATTTTACATTCGTAAATAATGATGCAGTGATCGCTGCATAGATTATAACTCCACTTCATTTACGTAAAGGCTTATTCCCTTTTAAAAACAAATATTTAATAATACCACAATAGTCAATTTTTTGTATTATCAAAATTCTCAAAATAACGCACTTTTATGATTTTCATACAGAAACTAATCATACAAAATGACTGAAACTAAGAGGGCATTTCTCTTATAATATCGTATTGAGCTGGTGATGACGTTTAAAAGGAAAAAAATTTCTGAATTTATCAAACTTGTGAAGTGATCACTAATATATTCGAATATAAAGGGAAAGCAAAAACTAAATGATCATAACAAACACGTTTATGATTAAGAAAGTTGTACATACCATGGCAACAAAAAATTAAAGGAAGAGGATACATAGAAAATACAGATTCTTTATGGGAAATGTTTAAGTAAATGGGCCTCGTTGGGAGACAAAAACAAAAGCCATGAAAGAAACTCTTAGACTACTATTAGAAAACATGGTATCAGTACTTCGAGTTTATTTATGTGTGACTTCCAGGAAAAAATTTTAGCTATTCATGGAACCATTTCAATGAAGGATTTTTCAATTCAATACCATGAAGAAAGATAATTACAATGAGACGAATTGTGAAAATTATAAAAAATGAATTCCTACTTTGCCTCCAATGTCTCTTCTTGTAATGGTGAATGCTCCTTAACATATTTAAGAAGATGAAGCACCAGATTCGAATAACAGAAAACAAATTATAATCAATTGGTTGATTTATAGTATATAATATTTTTTATTACAAAAACATCAATATTCGATTCGTAGTTGCATTCCTTTATTCCGAATACTTCCTCTCACTGATACGGACCTGGGCATTCCTCCATATTTCATTCTGTTAGCTGTGAAGAAAGCATTGTATTGAAAATAAGTGAAAAGAGGAATAACAAAGATAAAATTGAACTAGCTCGGGAACTGAGCGATTATGGTTCCTGTTCATAGATTGGAATTGTGTGAAATACAAAAAGATATAAAAACAATTTCTTTTCTCCAATAAGGTAACATTTACCCTACATGAAACAGTCATCAAGTTAATTTGTCGTTATTGGAGTGTGTGAAACCCTCACGGGATTCGAGAAGGTTGACCTCAGTATTTCATCAAAGTGAATTTTTGGTCATGGCAAATAACAAAATAATTGAATTTCAAGGAAACGTTGAGTGAAGTTTAAGACAATTTTATGTTTTTATGGTAATATTAATAAAATTGTATGACAACCTCTTTCTGGTGATTTGACTATTATATTATTTGGAAAAAATCTATAATCCCTTGAGCGGATAGACAAAACTTTAAGAAGAGTCAAATACTATAAAACGTCGTAAATTATAGTCCTCTAGTCATGAGATGAGCAAGCATTGAAAGTAAACTTTCTTCACTTTGTAATTCATAGCAAAATAAAGGGTAGGAAAAATATAGGTTGGTGCACAGCATCGTGGTTAAAAAATCTCTGTCAATGGTTCAGGAACTCAACAACTCAGCTACTCCGCTCAGCAGTAAATAAAGCAATGATAGCCAACATGGGAACCTACAATCAATAACTTTATTACAAATTTGTTTTGGGGGTTTTTTCATCGTCCCCAGTTTTTTAAATGGTATACCAAATCTTTTAAAAAATATTAATCGGTTTACTTTAGGATTCTTGTATATGTATCGCGCTCTTCCCAATAAATTCATTCACTTCCTTCAATTTCCCAACTAAAAAACATGTTTTATACAATAATTGAACGAACTTGACAGATTTTATCAAAACGATTTTATAAAATAATATACGACATATTAAACATGAATTTAGTTTTTTCAATTGAGGCGCTCGGTATATTTTTCTATTTTGTAGAAGCTCCTTTTTCCTTTTATTTGAAAAACTAGACATTCGTTTCCAGTTGTTAAGTGGTAGCCCACGATAAATCGACATACATGTTACACGTTTGGCATTCATAATTATTTATCAAACATGCCTTGCTACACAGAAGCTGAAAATGTTCAATTTATGCGAGGAACAGCAAAAAGTCACAAGGAGAAAATATAAAATTACTTTGATGTCGCGAAATGAAAATACTTTTTCAAATATGAAACGAGACTACACAAAACAAAACTAATATAATTTGTGTTATAAACTTTATTTTTTAATGCCCTACATTTTGCTTTACCGGAACCCCATCTTACAATATTGTAAAAGTGGTATGAAATCAAACGCGGGTAATATTTAACATACGATAAATCTGTGCAAATTCTTGCGCCTGAAAACATCAACTGATTGTATAAAACGTCTTGTTACATACCGGGAAATTGAGGTATTTTTGGGTACTATTATACATGGGTATTTAAGGTTATGTATATCGGCGAATCATATTCGTTCATGACCCCGAAACATAATAGTAATCAACTGTATACACAATTAACATAAGATAAATCAAACAAAAAATGACATTTAAGCATACGATTACCTATTTCTTTGGCATTACTCATATTACGGCAAGAGCTACAGTAAATTTAGACAGGTAACACTTTTCTTATTATTCCGTTCATTCTACATTTTCATCACTTTAATTGCTATAGCTTCGAGAATTGTAAATTAGATGAGCTAGGTCGTAAAGGTTTGACTTTGTCCTATTGTGTACCTCGGACTGTTTACTCTTACCTCTTCTGTGTTTAAGACTGTGTTGACTGTAAGTATCGTAGCCTTTCTCTATCGACATCCTCGGTTCTGGCAATGTTAATCAAATTATTGTCTATTAAAAAATTGATTAAGTTGTAGAACTGATATAGGTTCAATTGTGTCATATCCAGAAGTCATAGATCAATATTAATGTAAGTCTACCAGAAGGTTTCTAGATATCTGAAGGTTCAATACAAGATCGGGTTCAGGATACTACTCTATGGTGATTTAGTGGTCTGTTAGGTAACTTGAGTATGTTAGAGTAGAAGTACTGCTCCAAATTTGTTTGAGTTATGGCCAGCAGAAATTCGGGAAGAAATGGGCAACTTCAAGTTGATATAATCGCTTTATAGCGTCTACGAGTCGAGATATGAATATAAAAATGAAAAATCAGAATATTGATTCTTGAATTTAGGTGTCTTCTGTTTTAAAATGAGTTTTTTTTTAATAATTTTTGGAAAAAGATAAAATTTGATGTTTCGACTTTTCTTTAAGTGTTTATCAAAATACTTTCCAAGCTTTCAAAATTCAATATTCAAAGTGATGTTGATAGAACTTTATAAAAAGATTTTATTTTGATAAATCAATGTTGTTCAACGTTTGTATAACATTTTTATTTATTTCTATTTCTATGCATTCTGTATATTCTTCCAAATATGGATGACATCAGTTGAATTCTCGTATATTTGGAAATATCTTTTTAAAAATCAATTTAAAAATAGTCACTCAACTCAAATTCAAATCATTTTAATTTATAATATTCTCTGGCGATTGAAGAAAAGTATGTTTTTGCCGTACATTCAAACAATTTCATCTCATTTCGAAATTCATTCATAATTATAATAAAATTTGAAATCACCTGGATGAAGATTTGAGTTCAAATAATGAATCTGATGTCATGTATTTATTTGGAAATAGAGGCAAGAAATCATTTCTTCCATATTCCTGCACTTAACCACTCACAATCTTGAAAAGTAACAAGCCTTTATAATCGGCGTCTGCTTTCAATAAAGTTGTTTCTGTGAAGGGGCTTTCATCATTATATATTTATATTTAACATTTATAATATCAACATAAGATGAGAAAACTAGGTTTTGCTCAATTGTTCTCTATAAAGGAGCTCTGTGTTAAAAAATATAGTGGATTTTGTGACAGGAACTTTGAAATGACTTGTATTTGTATGACATTTAAGAATATAACAAAATGCTATTTTATTAGCAAACTTTTCAATCCTTCGATCTGTCATCTATATAATATAACATATGACATAAAGTGCTCCTATTTAAGTTTACCCTAAAAGCATCATCATCAGATGATTTATATCTTTCCAAAGTACCCATTCGATTGATTAGAAGGTTCCCAGCGGTATTTCTACTTTTTGAAGCAATTTTCGAAATTGCTTTCAGTGCATACATCTCTTCGTTATTAAACTGATTTCCTTAGAGAGACTTTTGTAAGCTGAACCAACAGTTGTAGCTACATTCAGAACAGTGCTAGCCTTGTGAATGCAACAACATCTACCAACTAACATCTTAAAATTATTTACTTACTTTGTTCTTGACTACGCAGTCACGTTTGCTTGGGAGATATATACCTTTTCTTTCCCATTTCCCTTTGACTTGACTTTCTCTTCAAGGTCTTTTAGATGATTTGTTTTAGGGATAGATTAACCTATTGTGTGGGATCAACCCCACTTACTTCGCACACCGAGAAAAAGTGGGATAAGCACTGGACATAAGTAGGGCACCAAATCGCATTGATTTTCCCCAAATATCGGCCTTATAGACTTCGGTAGCACCAATTATATGAATTTGCTTAACGGACTAGGTGCCATCGATATGAACTAATCAATCTCTCCAACTACTGGGGTGATATCAGGATGGTTTGACGTCCGTCATTGACAAGGGTGATTCGCTCAAACCACTTAGTGGCACAGATCAATGCCCCTGTCTTTAACTTCTATAGGTCTATGCTTGGTTAGATTAGTACCCAATTATACGTGCGGTAATTATGATCATCAAATCATCCGCACGTCTTATCAGCAATAACTCTGTGGCTGGATTAAAGACAAGGAAAGTATTCAAAACATATTCCTCTTCTCACTATAGATGTATCGATTTTTATTCTTATTCTTATTATTTACTGGTCGTTAAATTTGGTTATATTGGATTGGAAAAAGGAATTTCGGTTTTATAGTATAAAAAGAATTTTTTAACAAAGAATATTTTCTAATCAATTTATATTTTCTATTCTGCACGCGCTCATAAAATTTCTGATCCTGATCAGCAAAAAACTGAACCAGATGCGATTGTAGGTCATTGACATTTGTGAAAGTTTGACCATTCAAAGGATTCTGCTAACTTTGAAATAAATGGTAATCAGAGGGTGCTAGGTACTAGATCAGGGCTGTATAGGAGATGTGGCATCACTTCCCAGCCAAGCTCCAATAGTTTTCCACGAGGTGCCAAAGATTCGTGAGGCCTTGCATTATCATGGTGGAACACTAAACCTCTTCGATTTGACAATTCTGGTCGTTTTTCTTTGATTGTTTCATCCAGTTTCATCAAATGTTGACAGTAAACATCGGAATTTATCGTTTGGTTCATTGGAAGCAACTCAAAAAACACAACACCTCTGTAATCCCACCAAACTGACAGCATGAGCTTATTTTGTTGTTTTTCAGCTTTCGATGGGGTTTGTGCTGGTTCATCGTATTGCTCCATGATCTTTTTCGAACTATGTTCTAATCACCAGTAATGATTCTTTTCCGAACTATGTTCTAATCACCAGTAATGATTCTTTTCAAAAAAGGGTTGGTTTCATTTCGTTTAAGGTGCATATCGCAGATGTTGATTCTTTGTGTTAATTGAATTTCTTTGAATTCATTAAGTACCCAAAAATCAAGCTTCTTAACTAGCCCAAGACAAAGTGTTTTTCAATTGTTGTGTGAGATACATGTAGCTCCTTCGCAACCTCTCGAATAGTTATATGACATTACATATTTCTTTGAGAGCCGCAGCAGTTTTCTTTCCTTTAAAAAAGTAATATATGCCGAAAATGTTTGTTTCTACACCCACAAATAATAGCTTTAATAAAAAATCACGCACTAATTGTTTCTAAAGTTACGTCAATGTGACCAGTATCACGTAACAAACGGTAAAGTACAACACTAACATAAGTTATTCAAAAAATAAAGCAACAGACTCTCTATCAGTAAATACCGAAAGTACTTAGTTGCCAACCTTATATAATCAATTTATGCTTTTACTCAATATTCCTGTACCTTGGTTTTTGCTTGAATTTTTTATATTTTTGGTTATCTTCCTTAGAATCATACACTTAAAACTTTTTTTTGATCTCTATTAATTATTATAATCATTAAAAATATTCAAATTATACTTTATAGATGTTACACCCAGTATTCTCCAATTTTTATGCTTTATTTTTAAATATTATTAATGATGACGAGCAAACAAATACTTGCGTCAATAGATAATAATCAACTTAATGAATAAAACATCATTTTGTTTAAAGATTTTTCTATACATGAATATACAATTATTTCAATAAATCTGAATTTATAAATTGAATTAATTCAATATATTTGAACTATTGAACATTGACGTATTGGTATTGTAAATAAGCGAAAATTGGGCTAATATAAACTTGTAAAAAAAGACAATTCTCGCAACTCAGTTCTTCTAACGTGAAAAGTCGTGAGATCCATTTAAATCGGTTGATTTATTCAGTCCCTCATTAAGGGACCTTCTGTCTTAAGTTATTATGTAATTAGCTAATCTAACAATATCTAACAATAGGGACTATATTAATATTTAAATTCTTTTATGTATATAAAATAGATTGACTTGGTTATGGCATGAAAACGCAATACCATCAAAAACAAAACTTGTGAAAACAACCAAGTCTTGCAGCTCAGTCGGCGCGATTGTGCAATCGAACTAAACAATCTTATTTACTATAGTATGTTTTGCTTATGAGTTTCATTAATTAATTAATAACTTTAGACAGAAGGTCCCTCAAGTAGGGACTGAATAAATCAACCGACTTGGTATTACATGGATCTCATATTTTGGTTGAAGAACTGAGTTGGGAGACTTGGTTATGTTTTTGATGTCATCATTTCTTTTTGTAGATAGACTCTTTTTTCTACTTCTTAAATACCAACAACGAATTTTTTAAACCGCACTCTGTGTCTTATCAGCTTTTTTTTATTTTGGTAAGCAGTCTATCTCTTTTTATTTTCCGGTACTACTTCTTAAGCTTCACCTACAATTTTTCTCGAAGCCCATTCCCTCTTTATGGCTTAGATGTTACAATTTTGGTCAAATGAGACGCTAAATGCTTCTTAGTCTATCGTATCCACAAACTGAAGATTCCTGTGCTTTAATACTTCCAAAGTCGACATATGTAACCCGCCTAGGCTTGTAACTCTCGATAGTGCCATGTAAACTTGATCGGGTGTGAATACTCAGAACCGATATCCATCAGAACATTATTGAGTCTGAGGCCCTGACTTTTTTGTATAGTTATAGCTTAGGCTTTACATATGGGAAATTGTTATATACCTACAGTCGTACCAGCCTATCACATCTTCTGGACTGAAATTCCAAATATTTTAGTTTTCCTGTGATTTATGCACTAACCACCAATTGTGTTAGAATTTGAAGCTTCTATGTCTACTAGAAGTGGCTTAGAGTTTTGTTGATCGGTTAGTCAATGAGTGACTAGTTATAATTATTAAACTACTGTCTCAAATTAAATGAAATTTGAAATATACCGTGTTTATACATTGCTTGCTTGGTTACTCGAAATACAGGCTTCTAGTTTAATCTACAGCGAAATTATAGGGGGTCGAAAATGGCCTGAACTGCTTCGTGAAAAGGATGGTACTGACGTACCGCTGTACATTATTAAAATTTATAAAAGTTTTACCAAAAGAATCTCTTTGGTGTAGAATTGAACGATGTTTAAGTTCACTTGAAATTTTGAATAAATCTAACCTTAGAAAAGTTATGATACGAACTGTGTAACTAACGCCCCCTACGAGAATTAATTAAAAAAACAAATTCATGTGATGTATCAGCTTCCTAAACATATTCCTCTAAAATGTTATCACAATGTTACCATTAATTTTGGCAACATTGTAAAAAATGTATATAAATTTTTTTTCTCACCGTCCTATATCTTGAATACGGATGCTACTAAGTTTTGAGATATGGCAACACTGATGTGAATATGTCAAATCTGATATTGCCATCATAAAGCTTGACATTTTCAATAGTGAACGTACTCCCCCGCACGTATTGTCATACGATTGCTACTTGAGTTGCTTACAGATACATTCATCTTGGTTAATGAATGGATAAACAATAGAAAAACAATAAAGCCATATCCAATTATGAATATTTGTTTTTATTTGTCTATCTCAAAACTTAAGTAGAGACGGGAATCACTGTTGTTTGAACTACTACCCTGTAGTAATAGTACCTTGTGTCTTTGATAGTAGAGCTAGTTAGAAATTTAGAATTTTCCGAATGAAAATAAGGAATATTTTTAAGTGCGAAGCTTTTTCATTATCGGGAAGCGATGCGCTATTTAGTGGAATTGAAAAAAAAAATTTGGAGAATCGAAAGAATTATTGTTTTTATTTATAGTGAGCAGAACATCAGTACCATTTCCTTTGGCAAGTTACGACACAGTATATGCCGAGTCCATTCAACATCCAGATCGTTTTTGGGCCAAAGTTGGGCAACTGCTAACTTGGTCCAAACCATGGAAGCGAGTAGTAGACAATACATACGAACCTTTTACAAAATGGTAAGTGTTATTTGATATAATGATATCATAGTTATATAGTGTGCACGTATTATGTACACATTTCATCCTAATCAAAACTAATTTTTTCCACTTTATACGCTGTTTTTTCTTGTCGATTCTGGTTCTGTAACCAAAAACAAGAGATAGAATTGAAAAACAACTCTTATCTAAACCTCGCAATAATAGGCATTTCCCACGGCAGCACTACGAGTCATTTTAAACTTGCACCCTTTAAGGTCTTTATAGAAAGTGAAGCATTAAAGTTAATTCTGTGATGCTCAGAGTAAGAGTCGATCGAACTCAGATGGTCATCACATTACTTTTGCATTTACATATTTAAATTGCTAAATATTTCTATAAAGACTTAAAATTAGTCGAAACGTCAATTTTTATCTTTCTTTTAAAAAAATTATTTAAAAAAAACTAATTTTGAAATAGAAGAATATTTAAAACATAAACAAAAGGTCTAAGAAATAAGAAATTATATATAAATATATATATATATATATATATATATATATATAAATATATATATATATATATATATATATATATATATATATATATATATATATATATATATATATATATATATATATATATATATATATATTGTTATGGTATGAATATATCCAAAATAAATTATTAAATAATAATAAGATATAAATAAAGCAATAAGTTCAGTTCTGTTATTCGGTTATTTAGAGCAGTTTATCACAATAAAATAAATAACATTCTTTATATTAAGTTTTGGCCAACACTATATTCTAAATTATTATTTAATTTTGACAAATCCTGTATAATCAAAGAATTTAATCCATAAATTGACAGATAAAAACAGGAGCACCAACTTCAAAAATTTGTGTGACATACCAACATAAATTTTAAGGTTATAAATGATAAAATATAAAAATTTTTACAACTGCAATGATAAAATTAATAACATAGGAATGAAATAAATACAACAAAGAAATTATAGAATAATATTATTTGAATAAAGTCACAATAATTTAAAAATTTAGAAATGACAATTTAGTAACTAACTTTTAAAATAAATATCATTGGTTAAAAGAAAAAAAAAAGTTTGTTTAAAAAAAGAAAAAAGGAATGAAGAAAAAAATCAACAACGAGAAAAAAATTTTTTTTTTGGCAAGAGAAAAAAGAGTAAAATAATTTTAATTGAAATTTAAAAAAATTAAAATCTTGATAAAAAAGGCATAAAATATTCAAAGGATTGATAATTAATAATTGTATAAGTGTAGTAATAAGAAATTAGTGAAAACAATTAAATAAAGTGAAATAAGTGAGAATACTCACAAAGGGACAATTTCCAAGATAAAGAAGTTGTGAAAAGGAAAAGAACAGGAGTGGAACTACAGCGGAGTATCCGTTTATTCTGCAAGGCCGTAACAATTTCCAATTAAAAAAAAAATAATTAAAAATACAACATAACACTTAAGGTACTGTTCTATTAAGTTTAAGTATTTCCTTTAGTATATAATATTTGAGTTCACATTTCCATATAATTTAGTTTTATGAATGTAATTATGAGTATGAATGAATGAATGAATGTTTGTAAAATAAAATAATTGTAATAGCTAGTTAAGAAATTGTATATTTTGAATATTTTATTCATTATAAAGAACAGACCCGGTCTTAAAACTATTATAATCTGACCTTATAACCATAACAATTTATCGCAATAAAATTTTTTAATTTGACCTCACAATATAATACCCTGAGAATAAAAAAAATAATAATAACATAATAAAATAAAGAAATTCAAATAATTATTAATGGCGCCCAAATTAAAATCTGATTTTATTTAAAATAAAATTTATAAAAATAAACATTACACATTATCATACCATAACAATATATATATATATATATATATATATATATATATATATATATATATATATATATAGAGTGGTCCAACGAAAAGTTTGGACCTAGCTTTTCTCTTTTTTTTTTGTAATTGAATTCAAAAATGCTGGGACACGTCGATTTTGCTAAACCCAAAAATTTTAAATGTAAAGAGGGGTCGATTGATATATCATTTGAAAGGGCACAAAACTGTCTTTCTAATGATACCCTATTTGTTGAATTTGACTAAAATGCAAAAAACGGCGTTAAAGACATTAACCTGAAATTGCCAACTGCAATCGTTAGTACATTCCAATGTTTGTTATTTTTAACATGTTTTGTAAAAAAAAGTGAACTAGCCGTTAAACTGATTTATTAAAACCTTACATTAACAAATGTTGAAAATGTTACCCATTTGATTCCATACAATAATACAGATTTTGTTAAAATCGATTTCTAACATTTTGTAGCATATCAGGTGTAATGTTTCTGCACTCTGCTGTAATCCGTTGGCGAAGATTCGGGCTTCGTAGCAAAATATTTATTTTTCAAATGTCCCCAAAGAAAAAAGTCTGAAGGCGATAAATCCGGTGACTTGGCAGGCCATTTAATTCGGCCTCTCCTTCCAATCCACCGTCCAGGAAACCGGTCATCTAAGAACTGACTTACAGGATCCACATAGTGCGCAGATGCTCCATCCTGCCGAAAATGAAGCCGATCAGCAGTCATCTTCAATTATTTGTGTTATTAAAGAATCGATTGTTCTGGAATGGAATAAATTTTGTACCGTAGAATTGAAATAACTTGAAAAGCCACCAAACTGAATCAATGAAGAGACTAAAATAAACTGTGTTAATTCTTTTCCTACACGTATCTGCATTTTTTATTTCAACAAAAAACGCAAACCATTAGTGAGGAATTTAGTTCTGATAAATAATGTCGTGTTTTTGAAATCCCATGTTCCTTTAAATTAAATAATTTAGAAATGATTGTAGTTGTTTTCACTCGTAAGAATTTGAATTTTTCGGTAATACCAAAATTATCGGCTTAATGTCTTTAAAGCCATTTTCGCATCAACTGTTTTAGTATAATTCAACAAATAGAGTATCATTAGAAAGACAAATTTGTGCCCTATCAAATAATATATTGGTCTACCCCTCTTTCCATTCAAAATTTTAGGATTGTTACTCGCCCCCGCTAGTGGTTAAAGGCACAAATAGAATAATATGTTTAAAATGTGTCCCACTCAAAGCAAAATAGACGTGTCCGAGGATTTTTGAATTTAATTACAAAAAAAAGAGAAAAGCTAGGTGCAAACATTTTGTTGGACCACCCTCTATATATATATATATATATATATATATATATATATATATATATCAATTGTAATTAAGTCTTTGCCAGTTATATTATGAGTAGTTTTTGTTAATGGGAACATGGCAAAGACACACCAAAGTGGACTAACTTCAATATATTTTCCGAGGTTTCGAACACTTATGTATCCATCGTTTAGTACTGAAATTATGATCAAGTACAATATAAGTAAAATGTATAACAATAATAAAATTTTACTTACAATAATTAATTAAGATTGCCGGTGATTCTTGAAATTATTAAAGCTTGTAAAACTCATAGAATTCAAAATGCAATATTCAAATTGAATTATTGATTCTGGTTACTATTAGAATTTTCATTAATTTTTGATTGGTTAGATTTTTAATGACGTTGAATTTTTACCTTTTTATCACTCATGTGAGAAGTTATCCGACTAATCAGGGACCTTTTCGACTGTTCAGTCGGATAACTTTTCACAAGAGTAATAGCAGATTATATCCTGATAGATGTTCATTAACGACTTATGTCTATGACGAAGGACACAATATGAATTATGAATCTGCCAAAGTTTTGACAATTGAAAAAAAATACAAAAAACGTTTATTTTTAGAAACAACATATATTTCCCAAAATGATCAATGCATTAATAAGAAAACAGATTTAAATAACCTTAGTGTAATTTATGCATATCTTTTAGATTTTGTAAAAACAAATTCTATGAAAATTCAACGCCATTAACAACCAACTAACCTCATCTAACCTAAAAATTTCAACTTCACTTCAGTAACAACTTAACCTTTAAAATTTATTGTCATTTATATTCTAGCCAATGAATATTCAACTAAATTCATAACGACCTAGCCTATTGAAATTTAATGTTATCCATAAATTCACCAATCAATATTAAACATCATTCACTAAAACTTATCCTTATCTAACCTATAAAAATTCAACGTCATTCAAAATCTAAACTAATCAAAAATTAATGAAAATTTTTACAAGCTTTAATAATTTCAAGAATCATCGGCAATCTTAATTAATTATTGTAAGTAAAATTTTATTATTGTTATACATTTATACATCTTACTTATATTTTCATAATTTCAGTCCCAGACGATGAATATATGAGTATTCGAAAGCTCGGAAAATATATTGGAGTTAGTCCTCCACTTTGGTGTTTCTTTGCCACGTTCCTAATAAATATCTACTTTATATATATATATATATATATATATATATATATATATATATATAAATTTCTTTAATTTTTTATTTCTTAGATCTTTTGATATATTAATGCATCTAAATGTTCTTGATTTTAGGTCTTTTCTGTTTTAAAATTAGTTTTGTTTTTGATAATTTTGATAAATTTCAAAATAAAAAGATAAATTTTGACATTCCGACTTTTCTTCAAGTCTTTATCAAAATATGATATTGACACTGACAATTTGCTTATTTATAATGATCTATAGATCACCTTTATCAAAAAAAACTAATTTTAAAACAGAAGAGTCCTTAAACATTTAGATGCATTAATATATCAAAAGGTCTAAGAAATTAAAGAAATTTATACCGGCATGGATGAAATAATGCCTACCTACCGTAACGTTAAACTTACATATGAAACTGAAGCCAAACAGAATCTAAAAAATTTCGAAAATATCCTTCACAAAATTGCAAAACTGTAAAACCAAATAATTTTTCTACTCAGATGAAAAAAAGATAAGTCGATGCCCTACATTTCTAAATTTAAAATTATCCCATATAAAATTTACAAATAATCGTCTGCAGCATAAATATCAAAACCACGTTTTATCTAGATTTATTTTCCTTGTCATACAACTATCTATTACCGAATCAACTACTCTAATAAGAAAAATAGAAAATGATTTAAAAAACACAACAGTTAAAATAAATGAAGTAATTCCTATTAATATTTTCCAAAAATTTAAGGAAAAATGTCGCGAAAGAACTGAATTACTTTTTAATAAATGCAAAGAAAAAAATATCAAGAAAATTGATAAGCAAATTTTAAAACAACAACCTATAGCTGAAAATACAAATGAAATAAAATCAAAATGGAGGAAAACAAACGACAAAACAATATCAAACCTCAAAATATAACTAAAACCAAAGAATTCATAAATAAAAATAGAAATCTCAAAATTTTGAAAGCAGATAAATGTAATAAAACTGTTATTATGAAATCAGAAGATAATAATAATAAAATTATTAAACGATAAGACAACTTACAAAAAAACTAAACAATACCCTACGAATTCTTGTCAAAAACAAAATAATGATCTAATTCGATCAACTTTTTATTTCGCCATCAGATGCAAAAACATTGAATATTCACAATGCCTTACCCCCTAAAATATATGGTTTACCAAAACTGCACAAACCTGACATTCCCCTTCGACCGATTGTTTCAAGTATTCAAACTCCTCTCAGCCCTTTATCCAATTATTTGAAAAATATTTTGAAAAACATTTTATATCAACAACATAAAAACACATAGGACTTAAAAGAAAAATTGAAAGTATAAAAATTGCTAACTAATATACAAATATTCCTGTTACCATTATGAAAAATATATTAATGAGAAAATGGGACAAAATTAAAGAATATACAGAAATACCTAAAAACGTACTTCAAATATGAGTTTGAAATATATAAACAAATTCTGCTGATTGTGCTATAGGAGCTTCCGTTTCAAGTGTTATAACACAATTAAGAATGGAAGATCTCGAGGAAACTGTCCTAAGCAAACTTGATATAAATATTCCATTCTTTTTGCGATATGTATATGATTGCATTATTGCCGTACCAAAGAATCAAAATGAAAACATAAGTAAAAAATTCAATTTTTATCATGAAAAACTTTCACAATCGAGGTTGAGCAAAATAATAGAATCAATTTTCTTGATGTCACATTATATAAAATTAACAATAACATAATGGTATACGTAACCAAATTGATCCTCAAGATATTTAAACTTCAATTCGTGTCATCCTATGTCACAAAAAAGATCATTGATAATAAGTTTGGCTGATAGATCTATCCAACTATCAGATCCTGAATTTAGATGTTTAGCTATTCAAAAAGCAAAAACTGCATTGAAAGAAAATAATTATCCGGAAAAAATGATAAATAACATAAAGATAAGAAAAGGATAAACAGATACCACAATCAATTTAAAAACAAAACAGAAACGAAACAAAACACAAAACATTTTTCCCTACCATTTTTCCAAACCATATGTACAAGGACTTTCCCAACAATTATCGAATTATTTCTATAAATATGATATTAATATAAGTCATAGAGGATATAAAACATTATCCAAATATTTCATAAATTAAAATCTAATAACACACCAAAAAACAAAAGAAGTAATATTATATATCAAGTGCCTTGTACTAATTGTGACGCTGTCTACATAGGGTAAACATCTCAGTATTTAGAAAATAGACTAAGAGGTCATCAATACCAAAAAAAATAGAACTGCCTTAACGAACCATGAAATACCAAAAAAACATAAATTCAATTATAAAGATTCAAAAATTCTTGAATCGAAATCTAATACACGAAAAAGAATTTTTAGAAATGGTTCACGTTCATAAGAACGAAAAAGCTATAAATGATAAAAAAGATCTAAATAATTTAAGTAAATATTATTTTATAAATTTTGTAAATTCTAATAAATTTAAATATTACCGCTATATATTTGAGAGTCGAAACGTCTAAATTACTTTCTTTATTTTGAAAACTATCAAAAAAAATAATTTTAAAACAGAAGAGACCTAAAATCAAGAACATTTAGATGCATTATATATCAGAAGAAAAAAATATCAAATAAAATTCTTTGTACTACAAATGACTTAAAACCAATGCTGTCACCGTCATCGTCATCTTTATGCTACATGCAACCGATGCCATTATTTTTTCTACGACCGTATATACAAAAAAGTATACCAACCCATTTTTCAAAAACTATTTTATCCCAACAAACATAATAGTATACAAAACTTTAACTAAAAACTACTAATTATTATAAATATTAATATTGAAAACACAATTTGTTGTATTCTGTAGAGTAGTAAGAATTGTCGGTCCAGTGGAGTTATTTGGTTTCAACTGGAAAGTAGTTGACGTCGATGAGGATGGCATCGGTTGCAGGTCGCATAAAGATGACGATGACGGCAACAGTTTTAAATCATTTGGCAGGTAACAGCTCGGAATTAGTTTCATTTGCAGCCTTCAAAATGGCTTCGGGAAGTTCTTCGTCAGATGAATCCATTAATATTATTGTATCGGATTCGGTTTAATGTGGTTTAATTTTGAAGAAGATTGCACTTATTCGATCACTTCCAAGACATTTTGATCAACTTTGACGTTTTAGTAACAATTACATGGTTATATAAACAATATCTGTATTATTTTATATTTTCAAAAAATTAAAAATGCTACAAAAAGCTAGAAAAGGTTTAAGTTTTATTTGATGGACTATTTAGTAAATATTTATTTACCTGTAGTAACAATAGTTATAATCTCAGAAGTGAAAAACTATCTAATAAGGTCAAAATTTGCATTTTACTAGTGCGGGAAAGTGGCACTTTCAAAACTAAAATGCGTGCGGAAAAGTGGGTTAAACCGCACGGTCGTAGAAAAAAAAAGAAACCAAACTAGGAAATTGGAAAAATATAAGATATTTTCCCTACAGTTACAACCAGTTTATTATGATAGGCTGAACGACTACATGTTTTTAGAGAATGAAACTCATTTTTTGTTGAGTATCCGCTTACAATAATAATTGACCCGGTTCAGGATTTTTTAATTGAATTCATAATGACTGAGAAAATGATTTCGTCAGTTACTTCACGACCTCATTGTATACAACAATTTTAACAAAAAATAAATGAAGCAAAACACGAACTTCTATTATTTCCAATTAACCATAGAATACGAGTATAATAACAGGCAAAAAACGCTTTATTAAAATATTAAAACGAAGGCCTAGTTGGCAATTAATCACGGTAATAACCTTTCGCAAACGATAATATGAACGTAATGGTTATTCAAAGCGAAATTTTGATTGATTGAAAACGCTTTTGTGTGAATTAAAACCGCATAATGGGAATGCTTTGGTTTGTGATTTCTAGAATTTTAAACGAAATACACATTTATATATTCAGTATTTCCCTTGCTACTAACACAGATCGATATAATCTATAAATCACTGTTTATATAACAATTATTCATTACTCTAGATATGAAATTGACTATTAATTTTTTTATATTGGAAACTTAAAGCGAAAGCTGCACGTTGAATATTTTCTCATCATGTCCTGACTTTGCCTTGTTTTTTTTTGGAACTCATCATCATTTCGCAAAAGGAGGATAAGGTAAGAAGTTCCAGAAAACAATGAATCTTCATAAAAACTCTCCAATTAAACTATCTTATTTTTGAATTTCGTAATTTTTTATATTTTCATAAACGAACATTTAAGCACTTGATTTAATCTATAACACTAATTTACACATTTTGAATTTTGTTATATACCCCGAAATAAATGTTTAAAAACGGATCGACCGAACTTCTCTAAAACTAAGCAGAAATACTCTATAAAATCAAATAATTTTTGTCAACTCTCATAGATGGTGACTTAAAGTTTAATTTTCGTAAATTCTTATTCCACGTTCAACATCTAGTTCCAAATTTGAATGAACTGTAAAGTAGGAAGTAGAAACAAAATTTGATCTTTTTTTTTGTTTGTGGACAGTTTATGTTTTCAAAGAAAAAAAAACACTCAACAGAAAAGAAGAAGGTCTCAAGGTCTCAAAGTCTCAAAATAAACTCTACATGAATACCGATATTACGAAATACAAAAACCGCGTTAATTCAACACATAGCAACAGAGCAATCAAGCGCGCTAAGACAACAGTGTAAAGCAAAAAGTTTAAGACCACCTTAATTAAAGTAGGAAAATTAAATAAAACTCCGATAACATATTAAGTGTTTGATTAAACTTTTAAATCATTAAATTAAACACTTTTTGACAATCAATATACTTGAAAAGCGTAAAGAAATAGTTAGTTAAACTCATTTCTAATCAAAAAATCCTTCTTCACATTCTATGACTTTTTTACTAATCTTGGCGTAGGGCAGTCCACATTTCCTCTCGAAAGGATGAACGAAATTACGTACGTTAGTATTAAACTCTTCCCACGAAAGTTCAATGGGATTGAAATCCGGGCTCTAAATAGGCCAAACCGTGTTTATTAACACCCATTTTGCCTCTTCCTTTTCCAAATATCCTCTGCATAATTTGGAACTATGTTTGGGATCATTGTCCTGTGGGAAAATGAATCCATCTCATATTAATCACAAACTCGAAGTAACGGCATTTTGTTCTAACATTTTTTGTACTGTCCCTTTTTCATAATTCCAATTCTGATCAAATCTCCAGTTCCATGGGTAGAAAGACATCCCTAGACCATAATAGAGCCACCACCATGCTTGATTGTTGGGACTACACAGTCTGGCATCATATTTTATTGGAAACTGCGTCGTACGCGTAATTTCTTCGTTTTGAACCGAATAGCTTGGATTCATCTGTCCAAGAACCTTTTTAGAATCTTCTCCAGTTCAGTCTTGATGGGCGAGGGCCCACAATATCCATTTTTTTTTTGTTTTGTGGCGTTAGCAAAACTTTTATAACGGCGATACAACCATACAACTTCGCATTTATCAGTCGCTGTTTACTGTAGTGAATGATAAAGGTTTAACTCGGGTTTACCCAGATTTCTGGTACTGTTAACTGTCTATTTCACTTACTGGTAACAACAATGAAATAATCTTCATTTGAAGTGGTAGCTCTGGGCCTTCCGAGCGTTGACGATTTTGAAAACTGCCTACCTCCCTGTATGGAGTCTTCGATAACTTTGATTCATAATAAATGTTGAAAATGTTGTTTTTATTTAAAATGTTTTAGAATCGTAGGCTGTGGTCACTTCGGCAATTCATTTACGGTGTTTGCGTAATGTTTATCCAAATTGTGTCAAACACTGTTGTTAATAGTTACCAATAGAAGTTTACTTGTACGTTTGTAGGTTGTTATTTTAACGTTATCTGTGTATTGTAACATGTATACAAACGCAAAAATTTTCACGAACGGGCAAACGAGAATATCTATCATAAATTTTTCAACATGTTTTTGCAGTGAACTTATGGATTGGTATTATAGGGGATAACTTAGTTGGGTCATATTTTCTGCCTTAGCCGTTAAATGGTATTTCTCACACCAATTTCCTCGAAAACGATCTCCCTGAACTACTTGAAGACATCCCACTGAATATGAAACAAAACATGTGATTCGTGCACGATGATGCTCCAGTACACTTCAGTCGGGCTACTAAGCAACAATTAGATGCAACATATTCCAATCGTTAAATTGGTCGGGGAGGGCCCCACATTGGCCTCCTCGAACTCCAGAGTTAAATCTTTGTGATATCTGTTTATGGGGTTATTAGTCTACACGACATCCATAGTTGATATCAACGATTTGAAGAATCGTAGTCACCATATGAAATACACCTTAATGTACGGCAATCCATGACACGTTGGCTACGTATTTTGGCTAAAGGTGGTTATTTCCACCATATATATAACATAAACAAATTGGTAATGAAAAATGATCAGGAGCCGGTGTTTATTTGAAGAAACTGAACATTTAAAAGTAATTCAAACAGAGAACTGGCTTCAAGTAAAACTAACACAATAGAGAAAACTGTCGTACTATTGTGAGAAAGTGATGGATCAACCATAAATACAAAAATTTACACAAATAGCTAAGTAGCAATGAAAAAAACACAATTGACCAATCTGGCTTGAAAATGCTCAAAAATGAGTCATAAAAGTGAAAAATATGGAAGGGGGTTTAAGTGGTTGACTTTGTTTGTAGATTATGGAAAATGGAGGTCACCGAGTGAACCCCGAATTTTAGTTTCTTATAGATTAGTAGGGAGCTTAATAGAGGTCAATGATGAAAGATTTTAAGGCAGAATATTATTGAGATATTAATCAACTTTAAAATAAAAGTTGGAGATATCAAAGCGGAGTGCAGTATTGTGAACAAAGTCTGAATTATATTTAAACAACCATAGTACGGCTTGAAACGGATTATAGAATTGAAGTTCTCACAGTATCAATTTTCCCAGATGACTTTAACCAGATGTTCCTAGAAACTCCCGATCTTAGATTGGGAATAAGAACCAACAGGAATAAGATAAAGTATATTCTATATGTATAAAAGTATAACAATATTAAAAGTTACTTACATTGATTAATTGAGGATTGTGTACCTTCAATTTTGCTTATAAACAAAATTATTATAGATTGTTATATAACTTTAACTAATAGCATTGTCAAGTTTTCTTACGTACATAAACTATCAAATGATCTTACCAAAAATTGAAGATTTCTATGCTATCGACTCGATTCAAATAAAAAAAAAAATTAACATTTGTAGCGTTTGTAAAATACATTTCATATTCAATCAGGCATTTTATAGGTTTGTAGGAGGGGAGCTGAACGCATGTTACAATGCCGTAGATAGACATGTAGAAGCTGGTAAAGGAGGAAAAGTCGCTTTGATATACGACTCTCCTATTTTAGGCGTAGTAAGAAAAATTACATATTCTGAACTACAGGAAAAAGTAAGTAATAAATTTTATATTAACAAATAAATTACAAAATAAAAGTTTGTAACGTAGGTATATGTTACAATTTATCGCTGTCGGTTTATTGACATTCTATTCCTACTTGGTGACTGGATTTGGAAAGACTTTAGAAAAACCAAATATTATTCTCATTGTGATACTCAAACATGAATAAATCATTTTATTTTCTTTCTACGAGGGTTGCTACTTAAGTTTTAAAATAGACAAAATATTTATAATTCTCCATTGAGATCAATACACTTTTGCAAGCGTTTTAACCAATTTTTCCATTCCGATTGAGGTATTCGAAATATTTGATTTGAACGCATCAACCGCTTCAACAGGTGTATAAAAACGTTAACCTTGCTATTTATTTTTGATTTACGGTAATAAGAAGAAATCATTTGAGTGCCAAATAAGGTCTATATGGTGGATGATGCGTCAATTCGATGTTTTCACTGTTCAAAAACGTTTTTGTTTGAACTTATGTGTGAGAACTTGCATTGTCGTGATGGAGAATGATTTTTCTACTGCGATTCGTTTCCATGATTTTTTCGAACACTTTTGGCAAACAAATGCTGGTGTACCATTCAGAATTGATCGTTCTACGTTGCTCTAATGGAACAGTTGCGACATGTCTAGTTAATCCGAAAAAACTGACGACCATTTGCTTCGAAGTGCTTCGTGCGAAATAAATTTTGTGGGATTTAGCACCGTGATTGAATTTTTTCAGTATTTCTTTCCACCAATCGACACAAGTTTGTTCTTGAGCGATTGTCCTGATCAAACAAATCCTTTTGACATCCAAGCCAATGCTCATGTATATACGTCACATTCTCATGTTATGCCACTTGACGATCATATTAGTTTACGCACTTCGATGTATTCTGGTAGAACAGTCGATTTTGGACGACCTTCGCGAAATTCATCCTGTAGCGACGTTCGACCACGTTTGAATTCGGAAAACCAACGAAACCCGGTGGCTCATCATAAAAAGTTCTCCGCACACTGCAGTTCTTGTAATCTACGTCGAGGAAAGTCATTGAAAATGATAGCTTGAAAATGTTCTCGATGCAATTCTATTTTTTACCAAGATGAATGTTTCAATCAAGTATCTATAAAAAACTCAAACAGCACTAGTATAACAACACGTTCTGTGTACGTTCACCATCAAGTTTCAAAGTTTATGATGACTAACGTCGTATAACTCGTGGAAGTTTCTCTTTCACTTAATTTCCTTTGTTTATTTCTTTTTAACAACAAATTTATCGCCTATTGCAATTCTTCATATTTTTGTTCATTTCAAGGTTCTATGTTTGAGTTGACATAACTACTGTTACACTAAAATTTCTTTCACAGTCTATTAATATTTTAGAATTATGATATAATATTCCTCCTTATTCTTTATTTCTATATATTATATATAGTCCTCCTCTTCCATCCATTATTTTGTAGCAAGTTGGATTTGAAACTAAAATTTGGAAATCATTAAGTACCTTCATCTCTTCCAGTGAACCAAATCAAAGCACTATCTTCTAATTGATCGTGTACTATTTCCTTTATTTCTTTTAGATTTTTTGGTAGTGCTTTCTCTATGTTTCTAACAAATTTTACATTAATTGTTCCATAAATTGTTCTTTTTCCAAGATACTTCTTCTTTTTATTTTCTTCTTACTGTTTTCATCTTTCACTACTCCAACATTCAGTTCTCTTAATAACTTTCAAGCATAAGATATTGATCAAATGAACCCGCATCTTGTGTGCATCCATTGTTGTGATTGTCGTTTCGTTTCGAGCGTATCTTGGACAGATCTTGAAACTTCCGGAAATTGCATCGATAATTCACTTATGGTGAAATTTCCCTAACCGCTCGGTCAATTCGCTGAACAATGTCGTCTGAAGCAACAGACTTGCGTCCTTGATCCCCTTCAAAAGGAACATTAGTCCGGGCATCTCTAAATTTTTGTCCATAAAGGTATCTCCATACACTCGACTCATTCTTCGATAAAATTCCACTGCACTGTTCCCTTCTGCCTGCTTGAAATAAATAACAGCTAGCACTATGCACAGTACTAATCACCTACTGTATTCATGGCCATCAAACTATACAATTGGAGGTTGGAAGATGCAATCCTTGTAATTAGAATCATTTCAACCCCTTGGAACTGTTATTTATCATAAAAAGCTTCAGATTTTCTCCCATAAGAAATACTCCTTTTTCTCTCTACTCTCCATAGTGAATTCTCATCGCCTCAAACTCGAAAATTTAATTTATGTAGAGATTAACAAAAAGTGTGTTCTAACATTAAACAGAATATTTGAATAGAATTGTAGATTAATGACACTATTTTCATTCTGTTGACGTGTTTTATCAATTCCTGGAATGGATAACTGTAAACCCAAATGTTAGCCTTTGACATTGTACATGTAAATCTGGACGTTCAAACTGATTTTCATTTTTTTTCTTTTTTCACTACTGGACACTGTATCGTCTACCTCAAATGGTCGTCGAAAAGACATCGCATTCAATGAATTTAAAGAAATTAAATAGAAAGATTACAAATTAAACTGCACATTGTCAATTGCTGCGTTGTATCAGTTTTTCGATTGGAACCCTTTGATAATTTTCATAGTCATAGTGAGAATCGATACAAACTTGTTTCTTCTATATCGCTCTATTTAAACTGCCCGTCATACATTTTTTTTTTCAAATTTGATATGATTTTCTAGTAAATGTTCCAGTAATCCAGTTAAGCGATTGATCAGCTGACATTATGATTTTTTTATGGTATAATTTTACAGTAAATATCGAAATTTGAACTATTTTAGTATATATATATATATATATATATATATATATCTATTATTCAAAAGCAAATCTTTTCTAGGTATCCAAATTAGGTGGTCTTTTACAAAGGTTAGGTGTAAGCAAAGGAGATAAAGTGATTATATACATGCCACTAATTCCGGAAACTATAATGGCCATGTTAGCTGTAGCTAGAATAGGAGCAATACATTCAGTGGTTTTTGGAGGTAAAGTATTACACATACGTTAACATCCAATCACTTTTCTATTTTTATCGATTTCTGGGAATCCAATTGTGAACAAATGAACAACGTTCAGGGGTTCCAGCCACGTTGGAATTTTGAAAATTCTTGACGTTTCTGTTTCCGCTCTGGACTATTATCAAGAGAATAGTGGGGATAAGGTGGTTATTCGTCCATTGGTAAGAAGTGATCCGAATCCGTGGTCTTAATCTGCCTACTCCAAACAACGAATCACACCTTTTCTTGATTGATTCCAAAGTTTCAATCTGCCTACTCCTTCAAATTTCTTCAAGGAAATGAAAAGTTATAACAAAAAAAATATAAAATGATTAAAATAGATATAATATACTTACCATTGAGAACACTGTAGACAGCCCTCCACCCACCGTTCTCTCGATAATAGCTCCAACTGTAGCTGTAACCGAAACGTCGCAACCTGGTTCAACCCATGAACCTAGTCCTTTTGTTCATAATCCTGAGCGCGGAAATATTTCCGAATATATATTCACGGGTTGAACCGCGTTAGAATTTTGAGAATTCTTGATGTTTCGGCTCTCGCTTTGGGAAAACTAGGTTCATGGATTGAGGCGAGTTGCAATTTTGAAAATTCTCGACGTTTAGGCTCCCACTGTGGAGCCATTACCAAGAAATGTGTGGGTTTAGAATGGTTATTCGTTTATTAGTGAGAAGTGATCCGATTCTGACTAGTTTGAACGTTATTACGTGTCGTCAGAGTCGTATAACAGCTCTCATTCGGGCTTGGGACCCGAATTAAAGACAATGTCAAAGAGCGTCGCTATTTGGTTCAAATAGTTAAACATTCCTCAGCGAAAACCTCTGGTCATATAGAAATCTAGCGTAGTAGCCGATAATATAGATTCTGATGGTAAATGAGGTGTGTAAATTATATCAACATAAATGATTTCTAACCATCATCTCTGAAATAGTTTCTACAATCTACAACTACTTTTCTCGCTAATGTCTCGACGAATATTGAATTACATCTTCTCTGGAGAGCGTGATGTCAATAGACCTTTTTGTTGATATTAACATCCCTAACGGTTCGCAATTGCGAGGAGGTTTGTAACCACTGACTAGTTTCGACGTTATTGCGTCTCATCAAAGTAGTATAACAACTCTCGTTCGGGATTGAAGTCCGACCTCATTTACTCATTTCTACCTGACCAGTGGTTCGTAGTTGGAAGTGAGAAGGGCGCCAATGAGCGTTCGCTGGGGAATGTTTAACTACATGAACTAAATAGGGACGCACTTTGACGTTTCTTCAGTTCAGGTCTCAAGCCCGAACAAGAAATGTTATTTCACTCTGATGAGGCGTAACAATGACACATGTATATCATGAAGGACACAATATGAATTATGAATCTGCCAAATTGTTGACAACTGAAAAAAACTATACAAAGCGTCTATTACTAGAAACAACATATATTGCCAAAAATAATCAATGCATCAATAAGAAAACTGATTTAAATAATCTTAATGTAATCTATTCATATCTTTTAGATTTTTTATTAAACATTCTTGAGCTCTTAGGTTAATTTTTTTATTAGAATGTTATCTCATCTTCACCTTTCGATTATGAATAGAAGGATTAATAGAAAGAATAATATTTTATGAATTAGATAAAATATGAAATAAAATTTTTGTTAGAATTATTTTTCTTTAATGTCAAAATATTAGATATCAGTTTATCTACCTTAGATACTACCTTTATCTTGAGTTATAAAATTATCAAAAATTAACAATAAAAGAAATGATCTGTATAAAACAATATAAATTATAAGTTACTGATGAACAAGATATGAAAAACTTGGGCAAAATTTATTATAGAATGGAACAAGAGGGGAACGATGTTGAAAAATAAATAATAGTGTAAACTTTTCAACGATGTATAAGTTAGTACCTATCAACAATGTTTTGTATTTGTGAAAAATATGAGAATCTTAATTTTATACAAAATTCTCGTACTAAATTTGCGGTAAAAAATATAACAAATCTGGCAAAGAAAAAAAATATTATTAAGTTTGAATGCCTACGATAAACATCAACAATCTTTTTTTTAATTCTGCGTTCATTTGATAATCATAAAACTGGTATTTCCTGATATTGCCTTAATTAAGCCTTTCATTAAAAAAAAAATTAAATTTTATTAGTGATGATTCCTTTGGAAAGAGGCACTGCCTTTCTCGATTTGTATTATCTTATAGGACTCGGATTTCGTCTTCAGTGATCAAGCGATTAAAAAAAAAGTCGCATATGATGCATCGATTGGCATTGTTAATTGTTATCTTCGAACAAATTATATGGGAGCCAAACATCTGTTTTTTTTTTCGAATTTGCCGCAAATGTTCTTGGATGGTGGACCATTGTTAGTATAGAGTACATGAGAGTTCCTCATTTGACTGATATGCCTTCATTTCTGCCCTTAGCATGTCGTTATCTAATGTTTTTGTTATTCCTGTCATTCTTATTGAGACATCAGATTCGAATTAGCATCCATTTTACATTCCAAACTCATTCCCATGAAATTTTCGCGCTTCGATGCAACCAATTAAGACCAACCATAAAGTTAGATATCCATGAACTTCTGTCTTTATTACTACAACCGGGGAAATCCTCAATAAAAAGATGGCATTATATAAAGAAATTATTTGTAGAAATGTAGGTACTTCTTGTGAAATAAATTATGGAAATATCAGAGGCTCATTCATATTTAATTGACTATTGGCCTATTGTATACTTTAAATAAAATTGCTATTTATACTTTATCTGTAATTTATTCTCACGTCTGTCAAAGTATATCTTAAATAGCATTATTATATTTTTTAGGATTTGCAGCAAATGAGTTATGTACAAGAATTCAACATGCAGAAGCTAAAGTAGTTATTGCAGCTAGTTGTGGTATAGAACCAAGTAGAATCGTTAAGTAAGTAATACCGAATTGAATGGAATTCAAATCATATGTCTTAGCCTTCAAAATAGGCTCCTTCCGAGCCAATACAAGTACACCAACATTCAATCCAATTTTTCCAATACTTGTCTTGGATGATCTTCAGTAGCTTAAGTTAGTTAAATTATTTTTTAATAGTTTGAATGGATTCATGGTGTATTTTCCGAAAAGCGATTGTGAAAGAGGAATGACTTAGCGATGACTCTCGTTACGTGTTTGGCCAAAAAATCAGTCACAATCATACGAATATGACGGCGCAATATCGTAGTGAAACCTTCATTAATTGTCTCTCCACAAATCCGGACGCATAAGACAAATTGCTTCATGCAGACGCCTCAAAATAGCCAAGTAGTACTCTTTATTTACAGTCTGACCTACTGGAACGAGTTCATGGTGAACTACACCATGGTAATCAAAGAAAACAATGAGCATCACTTTAATTTTGGACCAACGGTATTTTTTCGGTTTTGGCTCCATTTTGGGATGCTATTCACTAGATTAATAGGCAGTTTCGATGTCATATTGATAAACCCACCAGTTGATAAACGTAGAATCCTCAATTGCATTGTTAGGTTTCACTTTCTGTGACCTATACTCGATGTTGTATTAGTTCAAGTCCAGCATGGACACTCTTCATACCCAAGACATTGACCAAAATATGTTGAGTCGATCCATAAGAGTTCTGAAAGCACCCTCGAAAATCTATTTTCTCAAAATTTCTGATGTGGATTTTTAAGTTTTCTATGACTTCATAACCTTCACCGAATGCTCTGTACCACTCAAATTCTTGTGTTCACGATTAAATGAACTTCCCAAAATAATTCTGCAAAATTTTCATCGATTACGTAGCCGTAATTCCATTGGAAACAGAAAAATTTCAAACAAAGTAGATTGTTCAACTGTTCGAAAATGTATTCATTTATCAACAGATGCTTACGAATTATATGCAAAATTTTTTGACCAAACAGGATAATTAGTGAAGACCTTTTGGAACATAATGTAATTGAAGAAAAGAAAATGGTCATAACAATTACGAAGCGAAATTGGAAAAAGACAATACAAACACTACAAGAAATAACTTAGAGCATAACTAGACAAACATTTATTCATAATTCAGCAGGCAAACCAAAATAGAAAAAAATTTCAAGCGGTACTGCTTGATGAAACATTTTTCATTTAGAAATAAGAATTTTGACTGGCGCTAAGACAAAAAGAGATCACAGATTAAAGTGGGAAAGAACAAAAAATATAAGATCGAAGAAGTTTGTGAATTCCAATACCTAGGAGCAACACTGTCAAATAAAAATGAAGAACGGACAGAATTGAATAAAAGAATAGCCAAAGGATGTAAAGGCATGGGATCATTAAGTGAAATGATAAAATTAAGCAGGCATGCTGAAGAAACAAAACTGGAAAGAAAAATTTTCTGGGACATAAAAACAAGCGAAGAACTATGGAGAAGAGCAACTGAAAGTTTTTTATAAATACTTATCAATAAAAAGATAGATAAAAGTCCAAAAAGTAATATGGTTGGGGCATAACAAAAGGATGCCGGAAAACAGATTTGCAAAAAGAGCAATTGAAGAAAAGGAAGGGAATATAAGAAGGAAAGGAAGACCAAAGAAAATATGGTTGGATTTAGTTTTGAAGGATAGTAAAGAGGTAGAGCCGAATAAAAGCGCAAAACTACAGAATCGCAATCTGTGGAAGAAAATTGTACAATCAGTTGAAGAGCGAAGAAATTAGAATAAATTAAAAAAAAGATTTAAAATGTGTAGATTTTCATGGCTTTATGATTTTTTAGTTTTTATGATCATCCTCTAGTTTTGAACAGCGTTAATTCAGTTAATTTTGATTTTAAACTAATATTGAAAAAAACCACTTCATTATTTTCCCTTTCTCGAAGATTATTTTGAAAAAATTCTTACTGTCCGTGTTTAGACCATCTTTATTAATATGGAGATGAACTATCGATAAAAAACGGCAAAAGATTAACTTAACATGGGAAGAAGCTACAGAAAAAGCCAAAAACTGAAGGAAATGGAAAGACCGCGTCAACAAAGTTGACCACAGTTTTACCACAGCTGCTGAAATACCGACAGGTGTCCTTTACTCCACTGGGATCTGTATCATTCTTTTCGATTTATTTAGGGTTATCCGAAGATATCGTATTGTGATAATTTTTTTTCCAATCTCTAATCTAAATTCCTTGTATTTATTACCCAAATAATGATTTTTCTTTTCCTAGCTACATAACTGAATTAAATGAGGCAATATCATTATCTACTCATAAACCTTCGAAATGTATAATATTCCAAAGGAAAGGTGTGGAAATTGGTGATCTAAATCCAGAGAGGGATATGGATTGGGAAGAAGCTATCAAAAATTGTGAAAGTGCGCCTTGTATACCAGTCGACGCTAACGATCCTCTATATATTCTTTACACTTCAGGAACTACAGGTGAGTAAATTAGAATATTCAATTACTTTTAAATATTGAAAAATTACAGTGTATATAGCGAGTTGTTGAGCGAGGAATAAAATTTTGTTTATTTACTTTTTCTTAATAATTTTAACTTTGTCTTATTGGAAATGTTCTTTTTATTCATACAGGCTGTTCCTGCAAAAAATTCTGGAGTGAGTAGATGACGTGAAAATAATGTTATGACATTAAAAAAAATTTCTCACTCGACCCCTCGTTTCTGAGTTATAGGCTTTTAAACGAAATCAGAACTAATATTTAAGTATATTATATAAATCATACATTCGAACATGAATTTTTAATGGATAATTACGTATGTCCAATAACAATGTGTTTGACGGAATAAATAATTCGACACTGCTATCTGAAGGGCAGGGGCGGCTCGTGCCCAATAGTTAACTATCCGTTACTTTTAACAGGGAAAATCTGTACGATCTAAAGATAGCAAAGATGAAGTTTTCAATCGATGTCTTAACAAAAAGGTACTCTTTGGTTAACTCGATAAATTCATGGTTTAGGAGATATGTAGATTTTTAGGTCGTTGTACATGCCATAAAGACCTAAAGACGTCCTGATCATAAATTGTGATTATTTATTGAAAACATATATTTTTTGGTAATAACCTGAATGATCAGCTATACTTAGAATGTCTCCAAAATGATTACATTTGTAAAGACCTGTGGTTCATGCGCTATGGAATCTCCCTCCACTTTTCTACTTATGTAAAAAATCGTCTTAATAAAATTTTTCCTAATAAGTAGAGTGGTCGGGGAGGTCCATTTACATCACCACCACGTTCACCTGAATCAAATAAAATGGATTCATTTTTTTGGGTATATCTTAAAAGCTTGGTATATGCAATACCTATAAACACAAGGAACTAAATAATCGACGGAATAAACTTCCATTTTGGCCCTATAAGGCAAAGTCTTGGAATATTCTTTCAATTTCAAAGAAATATCCTCCGCATACTACGGAACTGTAGAGATATGCAAGGTGTCCACGTCGAAGATTTATTATAGTTTTTTTGTTTTTACTAGCTAACTAATTAAGTATTTCCAATAAATAATTTTAATTTATTTCAGAATGTCTCTTTATGGCGTAAGGTTGAGTTTAAAATGTAAATTGTTTCTCACGACATTTCTCTCTTTTTGAGTCCAGATTAGTTCAATAGTTCTCAGTGATAAGATGCCAATGGCCCAACTTTAACTTCAAGATTGTTTACAGGTGAACCGAAAGGTATTACTCGACCAGTAGGTGGACATTTGTGCACATTAGTTTATAATTTGAAAATCTTATACGGACTTACACCAGATGACGTATGGTGGGCAACAAGCGATTTTGGATGGGTCGTCGGACACTCGTTCATGTGTTATGGACCATTATCATATGGTATGACGACCATTATATACGAAGGAAAACCAACTACAACCCCTGATCCTAGTTCCTATTATCGGTAATATATTTTTATTTTTATTTATCATAATTTTGAGGAAACAGTTCTTGAATATATAAGGTAACGATTCATTTAAAAAAGAGTTGTTATAGGGAGATAGGGAGGTAAGTACATTGAACAAAAACGCTTAATTTGGATTCAATTTATATTGAAACCCTCTATAAAAATAGTTAAGTGAGAAAATTATACGCATTTAAAACTACTTTTATTTTATTCTTTTAGAATTATTAGCGACTATAAAGTTAATGGAATGTTCACCGTACCAACAGCAATGAGGCTATTGAAGCAAACAGATCCCGAAGGAAAATACGGCATGGAATACGATCTATCAAGCTTAAGACAATTGTGGATGGCTGGAGAACATCTGGATTTGAATACGAAGCTATGGTCGGAAAGAATGTTTGGAGCGCCTGTGATAAATCATTGGTGGCAGACTGAAACGGGTTCTGGAATTTCTGGAATGTGCGCTGGCTTGAAGAATCCTTGCACCGATACGGATCTTACCGTAGGACTTCCATTTCCTGGATATAATGGTAAGTTTTTTTCATATCATTGACTGATTTTTTTTATTTTAATAGAATTAAATAATTATCACTTTGATATAGACGCCCATAAATAATATCTTCATCATCAGTTGGAAGATTTTAATTTATAATTGTTAAAACAGAACATAACCTCAAGGCTGCGGCTTTCCTGTAAATTGGTGAACCCGTAAATAGAGACGATAGGTTTGGTACTCAAGTTTTGACATAGACAAATAAAAAGAAATATTTATTATCGGATATGGCTTTATTGTTTTTCAAAACATTCTCCATTAAGCTCAATACACTATTGCTTGTATTTGAACCAATTGTCGATTGAGGTACGTAAAATATGAACGCATTAATCGCTTCTTAAGATGTAGAAAAACGTTGACCTCACAATTTTGTTTTGTTTTGCTGGAATAAGAAGCAATCATTGGGTGCTAAAGAAGGACTGACTGCATGTGACTCATCAAGTCGATGTTTTGACTTTTCAAAAACGTTTTTTCTTGCACTGTCTACATCCACAACATGTGATTTGACCGTATCAACCGCTTCTTCAGATGTAGAAAAACATTGTCCCAATTTATTTTTGACCTGTGGGAGTAAGAGGAAATCATTGGTTGCCAAATAACGACGGATGATCCATCAATTCGATGTTTTCACTGTTCAAAAACATTTTAGTTTTAACCGATGTGTAAGAGCTTGCATTGTCGTGTCGTCTTCTACGATTGGTTTCTCTGAGTTTTTCGTACAATTGCTGGTGTACTATTCAGAATTGATCATTCTACGTTGCTCTAATGCAGTGATTTCCATCGGTGTTTTGGTCCCAAGAACGGGAAAGTAGTGTTTATTAACCGAAGTTCTTAAATAGGCTCGGCACTTGTAAAGCTTGAGCGATTGTGATGCTGTGACTGTCAAGTTCTCGTGTAAATGATTTAATAGTTATTAATTTAATTATTATTATAGCTCATTTTTATCATGGAGTCGTTTAACTGTAGGGTGGAGCCGTTCGATCAGATAAAAAACAAAGGAAATAATGACAAAAAGGGGAAAAAGCGAAAATATTACAACGACTATCTATCGGAACCTAAGCCGATTTGTGTTATAACAGCACAGTTTAAAACCAACACTTCTTCGTAGACATATTGAAGCAAAACATCTGACACACAAAGATGAACCTATTAAATATTTCAAAGGAAAATTAGCAGACATCAAAAAGTGTAGCCTTTCTTCTTCCTTGACTTCAAACGTAAGTAGTAAAATGGCCCATGAAGCATCATTTCCAGTAAATTATAGAATTGCAAGATCTAGACAAGCGCATACAATCACAGAAAATTTAATTGGACAATTTGCGAAAGATATCGCCAAATATATACGTGGGGAAATTGCGGCAAAGAAAATTGAGCTAGTTCCCTTATCAAATAACATGGTGTCGCGTAGAATTAATGACTTATGTGGAGAAAGAACTTCTAAAAAGAATAAAATTGAATTATTTTGCAATTCAACTTGACGAATCGACGGATGTAACAAATGCAACAGTCTTGCTTGTCTACGATAGATATTGTTCAAAAAGATGTATATTTGCAAAACCTACACAACTGGAGAAGCGATTTTCGATATGATCAGAGGGTATTTTGAAAAGAAATCTAGGTGTGTGTGCAAAATCAATGATAGGAAAATTTTTTTGTTTAGTATGTAAGCATATACATGCAGAGTAATTTAAAACTTTTCTTCACTACTTCACACAGATGACTTTTAAAATGAAGTCTGAAGTTCAAGAATTTTTTATTGATCATCCATTTCATTTGTCTTGTTGTATATCCAATGTTCTTTGGCTGCAAAAGCTTGCGTATTTAACTGACATTTTTTGTAAAATCAATTAATTACATATGTCTTTACAAGGTGATGTGAAAGATCAATTTTTGAATTCAGATGAATGAGTTGGATGTTTCGATTCTGTCAGCACTTCTTTATCAGAAAATCCAATTAAACTTGACGAAAACATAGAAAGGAGTATATGTGAACATCTAAACTATCATCGATCAACTTTAGATGACTATTTTCCCAACAAATGCTATATATCCATCTCAAACAACTTGATACGCAATCTATGTCAAAAAATATAAGTTCAGAAACTTCTCTGGAAAAAGAAAAATTCAGAGTTATCTTGTGATAGTTCTTTAGAAGCATTTTTAAAGATCAATCTTCAAATAATTTCTGGCTCAGTATACAAAATGAATATCCTGTTCTGTCAAAAAAGCCATTGAAGTTCTTTTACCATTTAGAACAACATATCTATGCGAGAAAATATTTTTAACATATACTTATCTGAAAAATAAATACAGAAACAGATTAAATACAGAACCTAACCGAATGTTATCAAACAGATACAAATATCCCATCAAGAGTTTTTCCAAATGTAAAACATAAGAACCAGTTTATTAAATTTACCTACGGTTTTGGACGACCTTTTAAATATTCACATATCTCAAAACTTAAGTATCGACCCTCGTAATATAGCCGCAGCTGTACCCGAACTTAGTTCCAATAATAAGTCTATTCCTTTATGTAACTTTCATTATTTCATTTGTTATCACACTACCCTTCTATAATCCACCCCAATCCCAGCCCTGTAGAGAAAAAGTTTTCCTATATCAGGACCATTCTTGAAATCTCTATATCCAACATACACATGTCCCTATCCTCTCAAAAATATACCAACGTGTATCTCTCTCTGGGTTCCCGGAAAGTGTGTACAAGATAAAAGTGGAAATTTTCACCAGCATCTTGTACTATATATAACCACTCTGTTAGCTGCTCATAAAAATACTCTGAGCAAAATTGAAAGAGCCCACACGCCACTCAGAAACTTGATGATTTTTGTGTCAAGTGTCAAATTTTAAAACCTACCACAAATTATTTGTTTATTGGTTGCCTTGTCCGAAATACAAGGTACTCGATTAATTAAATACAAACTTATAACCTTAAATTCCCCGGCACGAGACTCTTCTTGAGTTAAAGTATGAAAATAACTGGTACTCATATGGGGTGAACAATTAGTATTAAATTGGACGCCACCAGCTTTTTAACGAACGACGTTAAAAATGGATATAAAAGTTGGCAAAGCTAGAAACATGTTTTGAATTGAATTAATATTTGAAACTAAACAAACTTGAATTTATTCCCGGACGATTATCCAGATTAGGATCAAATAAATTTATTCAAAAAATATAATAAATTCGCATTAACTGCGTATCTAAAAAAGCACAACGAATAAAAGCATCTAAATTGAAAACAACTCAGATTTATATATATTAAAGATAAGACTGGGACTTATCTATGGAAATCCTGGATTGCTGCAGCTCTCAACTGAATTCCCAGTTGTTGGAGTTGAGTTGAATTTGTTTGTTTGTGGTGTATAGGTTGAGTCCTTTGGATGTAGTTGCACTCCAACCTGGAAACTTCAGAACTGTGGGGAAAAAAATGAGGAAAGAAACAACGGCAGCACAGATGGAAATTACTGAAGAAGGAACGAGTAGAAAGAACAAATTTGACTAAAATGGTTCTATTGGTTCTGTTTCCCAAATAATAAAAGACTAATTTATATCATACTATCATACAAAATTTACTTGATCAAAAGGAAATCCACAAAGATAATTGGAATTTTTGTGAACAAAAAAATCAAAGAAAAACTTACCAGCGAATATAAAGAATAAAATCTGAACAAGTTTATTAAAATTTACTTCTGTAAAGGAAGGGTTCGAATCAATAATAAATTAATTTATATAGAATAAATAAATTAGAAGTGACTACTGTGCCAGGATACGTGAACAAAGGAATATTCAAAATGTTTGAAGTTAACCGTAACAAACCGAATGGCATGTTACAAACTGTATATAACGTTCTTTGTCCTTTTATAGTCTTGTTTATCAAGTAATGATGAATATTCCGTATTTTTTTCAGAAGCCATTTTGTGTTAAGCGTAATATTGAAATTCATGAAACCCATACATTTATCAGGTGTTTGAGAAGCAACTATGTTTGATGTTGCTGGCAGATCCCAACCAAGAAAGAAATTAAAATCACTACTTCGGAACGTCGCGTTTATATTCCTCTTCTCTTTTGAGGTTATATCTAGGAGGGAAGTAGCAAGCATATCATTTTGATGTTGATACTGATTGTTACTCCTGGGGTACTTAGAATTGATATATTAGTTTCCATATGGTATTTAATCTAGTATAATTTTTTCTGAAAGATTGATTTTTTGGTTTATCAAATTTACCATATCAGTTTTCAAAATTTGCATTAGTCTTTATATGCCACAGCATATCAGTTTTCAAAATTTGCATTAGTCTTTATATGCCACAGCATCTTCCGATGAGTTTGGTTTTGAGAAGAATGTAGTATAATGTTCTGTTTTGAGGTTAAATCTAGAAGGAAAGTACGTAGCATATATATTTTTCTTTAAATGATAATACAAATCATTAATATTATACTAATGTTTTTACACGTTTTTATACTAAACTCCATTTTTTCCATCGCGCCTGCCCATTCGTTTCCAATTTCAAAAAAATAGCTTGACAAATGGAAGTGTGGCTAATAAATAATGAGTTTGCCGATATAAAACATTTGATTCTGATATTATGTATATTTATTTATTATCTTCAATATACACCCTTTATCTATCCCTACTTCGTTCCATGGCAATTAACAGTGCAGGAAGTCCTTTTCTCTGTTTCAGTATTAGAACAATTCCCGTACGTATTTTCGTATAAGAATGTATTTCATTCTTAAAAGATGTTTCATTTTGACAGCTGACTGGACGACACATTATTCGGTCATATGTAAGGGTGGTGTGAGCTTATTTCAATTTCGATATATTATTAACAATAAATTATAAGTTTTTGGACAATTTTAATATATCGAAATTACACTGGCGAGCACTGCTTGAAGTAGGCGCGACATACCTCAATTTTTTGCTCGCCAATGTATTGTGTCACTCTCTAAAGACGCAAATTATTTATGAGGGTAGAGGCCACGTCTCGCAATTCTGGTGGTATAAATTGTGAAGTTCTTCGCCCAACATTCCGCTTACATGATATGTTTATAATGAATTAGTGCCACCAACCGACCTCTCACGGTACGGTGTAATTTCCCTAATGGATATTTTCAACAATTTTTTTATAAATAAATGATGTGAATACAAGCCGAAACAAAGAAAATAGTATAAAACACTCGTAACAGGTCATTCCAGCATTCGTTCCTCCCGCCACTCGCGAATTTGGAACTCTTGGGAGGAATGTAAAGCCTTTTTACTTTTAGTTTGATATACTATTCTGTTAGTTTCTTCAGGACGTGCTCCACTATTTACTTAGCCGACGATCAGATCGAACAAGATTACTGGCTTTATCAATATTTTCATCTTCAACATCTTCTTGGCTACCTTGGAAACGCTTAAACCACTCAAAAGTACGTGGACCATACGAACAATCATTGCCATACACTTAATTTATGAATTTCAGTCGAAGTTTTTCCAAGTTTCATGTGAAATTTCACACCAATCGGCTGCCCCTATACAAACGAAGACAACGGATACACTGATTTGTCTTCAGACCCTGTGAACGTCGCAATCGAAAGAGTAGGCTTTAGGATAAACAGCTGACAGGGTTAACCTTTGGAGCATGCGTACTTTTTCTTTAGCAGCGCTAAGTCTCGTTACTTAATAGCTATATGTCGTATGGCAGGAGTTTTCGATAAATTATGTTTTCTTGCAGCGGACCACCGACACTCAAATAGTTGCTAGTTCTATCACAAAATATATTTTTTTTAATTATAATAATAGTTAATCAATTATATTAATAGTTAAGGTGTTGAGAAAAGATGGTACTGAAGCTGATATCAACGAATTAGGAAGAATAGTCATTAAACTCCCTTTACCACCTGGAACATTAGCTACGCTCTATAAAGCCGAGGATAGATTTCTAAAAACTTATTTCGCCAAATTTCCAGTAAGTTGTATAAATATTTTTGTATATGCCTTTACTATAATTCTAAATTAAAAAATTTCTATTAAAAGGGATATTACGATACGATGGATGCTGGTTACAAGGACAAAGATGGATTACTTTACGTAACAGCTAGAGCTGACGATGTCATTAACGTAGCCGGTCATAGATTGTCCACTTTAGCTATAGAAAATATAATTTTGTCCCATCCGGAGGTAGCAATGGCATGTGTCATTTCAGTACCAGATCCAATTAAAAACGAAGTACCCTTATGCCTGTTTATAATGAAGGAAGGTGAGAATAATAATATAATATATATATAATAATTAATAGAAAAAATCATCCAGTATTAATTTTCAGCATAACATTCGATGAAATTGATCCTCATCTTCACATCACTATCAATAAACAAAAATTTCTTTATACGTCAAAATAATACGGTGAATATTTTCAAAAATGAAAGCAATCAAAATGAATAATTATGAATAGAACCGAATTAATATCTCTAATTAATCCACAGTTTCACTTCTTGGCGCTAGTTTTCTCAAAAAAGGAATAAAAAATATAGCGTTTTGTATTCTACAGTCCACAGTTTGGCGTGAAAATCCGAAAGTTTTCTTTTGTTTCATCCAATAACCTTTGTTCTACGCAGGAAGAAAAAAAAAATAAAAAATCGGGGAAAAGTCAAGAAGAACTGAAAGAGGAAGAGCACAACTGCGAAGAAGAATCAAGAAAAACTGACATAAGACTTGGAAATAAAGAAGGAGAGTTGATGGAAAAAAAGTAAAAAGCTCAAGAGGAAATTTAAATAAAGGAAAATGAACTGTATGAATCTGAAAATAATTTGAGAACGGTCTGCTAAAAATAAAAGACTTAGGTGGCTTGAATGATGACAAAACAATAACACAAGTTACTGATGTTTTCGGTCGAACCATCACAAGACAGGGATGGGTTGTGATAAATTAAAAAAAAAATAACAAATTATTCTCATAATTAAAAATATTTGTCGAAAACCTAATAAGAGGGACCCTATTTAAGTTTTGAGATATTGGCGGGTGTAATTTGAGCGCTAACCATTCTTCTTTACCTGTCTGACCAAGAAGGGTAGATAATCCGACATGTATTTTCGGCGCTAAGAAGTGCAGGTAGGTCGAGTCATAAAATAACCCAATAGAGGGAAAGTTGATAGATTTTTAACTAGGTTAGGTTAGGTTAGGTTATGTAAATCTCTTATTTTATATGTAATATGTACTTAAGTACTAAATAAAAATATAAAGAAATATAAATTTTACTTTATTCTGTAGAGTGTTACAAAAATATTGTGAGGAAACTCTCTAACGGTAAATTTTTTCAGACCTTAAGTGATAATAGATCATTTCTCTTATAGGAAAATCTAAAAATACAAAAATATATCTTATTATAAATGTCGGTGATTTAATAAATAACTGTATTTCATAAATCATGTATTTCAGTCGGTTAGCGCCCAAAATACACGTAGGATTAAAATGACCCTTCGGTCTTGGCGCCTAGTTTACATGTTGTAAAAAGTACATTAATCCTTTAGCGCCCAAATTACATCCGCCCTGAGATATTGCAACACTGATGTCAATATGTCAATGTCTGACATTGCCATCTTAAAGTGTGACATTTTTAATTGTGGACGTACTCAGCTCGTGTTGACACACGAGTGTTCTTTGAAAAAATCATCTTGTTCAAAAAATGGAATTAAATCTAAAAAATTTTTGTGCGATGATTTTCCGTGACTTTCAACGTGGATTAAACCAACAGTATTGTGTCGACCAATTCGACCAACGAGTTTAATTTCGTGAATTTCATCCAAAATAAGCTGATGTAATCGACAGTATGGGTCTTTCAAGGTGAGCCAAATCCAATAAAAGTTGTTCGCGCACGAAAACGTTCTGAAGTATCAAAACATCCAACTGACGTACCTTATATATATTTTGATTACTTATGATTACTTTCCGATGTGTAATTAAAATTTAAAGTGTATAAGGGGTCCCCTTGCTTCAGCCCTCTTTTTCCTTGAAAACTTTCTGATAGATTCCTTACAGACCATACTTTTATCTCAGTTCTATCCAGTGTCAATTTCAGCATTCTCAATAGTTTTCGTGGGACACTTTCTCCTTTCTATTGTATCTTAACTTTGCGTATACGCGCACACGAACAGTAGATGGAATTTTATATTTTGGTCTTGACTATTGTATTGCTTCGTTCCCTCTCTCAAGCTTCCTTGATTTCCAACTGGCCCCAGTTTGTTTCTTATTATTCTGGCTAAAAACTTTGTAGGTCACATCCAGTAGGGCCTTGTCCGTGTTGTTGTAGAATAAAAAAAACGAGAACAATTATTTTAGACGTTTTTATTGTAAGTCTTTTCCCTATTCAGTCAAGCCACTATATCCTAAAAATAGCCCACTTCCGCCCCCACCAAAAAAAAAATTAGACCTTTCGTTTAATTGATAAATCTTGTTCAAAAAGATGGTATTAATTTCCGACATCTAGGTCCTCGATAAATGGTTTCTATGGCACTAAACTAAAGTGTTTTTATTACGATTCTAAAACAAGTATATACCGAAAAAAGCCGCCTTTTTCAGTTATTATAATATGTAACAGTAGCGACTTTGTTTTTACTTCTCGCCAATCGATTCCGAGTGTTTAGTTCGTCAGAATAACATTATTTCATCTATTTGGACTGACGTCACCTTAAAGATCAATTTGATTGTGTTCCAATTATGTAATTAATTGAACGTAGACTCGTTCTTGATAAACATAGTTCTAATTTTGTATTATAAAGATGAAATCGCAGTTTTTTTTACATATCTTAACCTTTTTGCAGATTCACTTTTGAGTGAAGATACAGTATCGAAAGAATTAGTTTATATGGTTCGTGAAAATTTGGGGCCGGTGGCGTCCTTTAAATTAGCATTAGCGGTTAGCGGATTGCCAGTAACGAGGTCCGGAAAAATTTGTAGAAAATCTATGGCGGATCTTGCCAGAAATAAACTTAAGAAAGTAAGTGGAAAGAGAGAGATACACAGCTATAAGCCTCATCGAAAATCGAGGGTGTATTAGCACGTAGAGGTAGTGGAAATCGGACTATGAGTCATACTAACACAGGACACAATTTTACGTTTGAAATAAGATCCTACTACAGTCGACTCTCGTTAATAGGAAACTGGAGGTAGTCTTAAAATGTTACGAATTATCCAATGTTAGAAATGGTTTTGGTGGAAAATTTTCTAAAGAAAAGAATAAAACATCGAATTATTGAGTGTTCATAATCAAATAGATATTATTTATTAACTACTATTCTTTAACTATGACAAAAGTTAAGAGGTACATATGTGTACACTTCTCATAATGTAAATGTAATGTAATTAATACCCATTTCGAAAGAAATCTACTTTATTAGTTTGCATCAAAGCACTGCTCAATAACTTTTTTAAGAGAAAAAGTACTTCGAATGCCTCTTCATCACAGAATGTTGAATGAGGCTCTTGCTTCCTTAACTGACACTTTTGCCAAAGGTTCTGATGTATCGTCCTCATCTTAAATCGTTGATTTTTTCATTTGTACTTGTCGCAGATGAAATTTCGCTATCCACTGGAACAAAATCAGAAAACTCACACATTTATTATCCGTAATTATTAGAAGATTTTCTTGATTTTATTTTATGGAATCAGATTTTTTGAAGCACTTCGTTTGGGGTATTACTGCTCTCTGTGCCTTGTCAATCACTAAAAGCAGGGCCGGATTAAGATTTATAAGGCCCGGGGCTAAAATAATGACGGGGCCCCCTTAAGGAATTAGGAAACCAGGAAAAATTCACAAAATAACATCAATACGTTAGATTTGTGGTATCTTGTACATCAAGAAATACAGAATGATTTCCAAATGATGGGACCCACTTGGGCATCAGCTCCCCTCACGTACATTCAATACTACATGAATATTTAGCTGTAAAAAAGATTTGTCGCGTTGTATACCGCATAATTTGACAAACGCTTTAAAAAAAGCTTGTGCCGATTGGTGCAGAGAAATGTTTAAAAACTTCAATCGCAGTGCTTCGAAAGAAGTCTATAAGAGCGTGCCATGGATCATGGATCTTCGCATATGAACCCGAAACTAAACAACAACCGCCTGTATCGGTCTTTCATGACGAGCCAAATCGAATAGAAGTTGTTCGAAGCGCACGAAGCAATTGGTCGCATGTTTTTTTCGCCACCGTTCCATTAGAGCAACTTAGAATGGTCAATTCTGAATGTTACACCAACATTTTTTTCAAAGGAGTGTTCGAAAAAATCAGGAAGACCAATCGTAGAAGACGAATCAGTCTCCGCCACGACAATGCGAGCTCTCACACATCAGTTCAAACAAACACGTTTTTGAACAGTCAAAACATCGAATTGATGGGTCAACGTTTTTCTAGATCTGAAGAAGAGTTTGATGCGTTCAAATCAAATGTTGTGGAGATACCTCAATCGGAATGGAAAAAAAGTTTCGATAATTATTTTAAACGATCTTAAAGTCACATCCAATTATAAATATTTGTTTTTGTTTGTCCATTTCAAAACTTCAGTAACAACCCTCGTACTAATAAACCTATAGTACCTACCTATACCGTACCTATAGTAAGTAGAAAAATAATGTGTATAACACATCTGTAAAGGCCTTTTTTGGAATCATGTGTTTGTCGCATTCAGGGTCGGTTAATGGAAAAATATTTTCATTTAGACTGCTTGTGTGCTTGTGAATAAACCCTTGAACAAATTGGTGGCGGTGTATTCGATATGATCATAAACAGTTTCATAAATTCTAATATAATTGTTATATTTTAGAATAATTCAATTTTATGAGGTATCAAATTGATATTGTTTTACAGATTTCCGCAACGGTTGTAGATCCCACTGTTTACAAGGAAATCGAAGAAATTTTAAGAACGCATGGATACTGTCGCGAAATAGATTAACATATGTATAGCTTAACTTAGTATTAAATTTAAAAAAAATCATTTTATTTTGTAAAGATTAGGTAAATAAAGAATTGTTATTGTTTTCTTTGATTATCAATTACCCCAAAGAGACTTCTTATGAGAAGCTATGAATTTACTAGGATAAACTACTGTCATTTTATTCGAATGAAATGTAATTCAATATCCGTTACGGCATATAGGCAGAAATTATTATAATATTTTTGTTATAAATCTGGTTTGAAAAACTTGTTATTTCTAAACTGGATAAAAAGTAAATTAATTTGTAATGTTTTGGTTCTATAAATTAGTAAAAATATAAAACTTAAGCTGTATTTCCAGCCTAAAGGTCGCCCAAGTTAAATCTATTATTCCTCTAACAATTTTATAGGTTAGTTGTGAAGTTTTCATCACTACACCACTACACCACTGGCACATATCCTTTTGTAAAACGATTAGCAGCAATCAAATATCTATCCTGTATTGAAGTAACCACGATGGAACGCGATTTCTCAACGTTTCAATTTCAACTGTTGATTCCAACACATTAATCTGCTGATGCCTACCAAGAAAATGGAAGCTGAAGAATATCAACAACTCATGGAGAGCTCTTCGGATCCTTTTTTTGTTCATGTTGGGTTAATTCGTATATTCTTTTTATTTATTTCTGCTAACAAGTGACATGGTGCACTTGTGTATCATCTTTCTCCACTTTTCTGTTTCTCGTTGTTTATTCGCGCCGCCAGATATTTTCAGGTATCTGTGCTTTATGTAGTGTACTTCTCTTATATATATATATATATATATATATATATATATATATATATATATATATATATATATATATATATATATATAATAATATAATAATAGTGTGGAGGAGTATATATATATATATATATATATATATATATATATATATATATATATATATATATATACTCCTCCACACTATTACGCTCTAGTAGGACGACATTTGGATGAAGAATATCATGGTGGAGGAATTGTATGATCAGATTCAATTGAAGGGAGAGACCGATTATCAAACCTGACACCTTTAGTTTTTTTTTCTGTGGGGGTCAAAGTTTCCCATCTGATACTTTCATCATATGTTCAGTTTGTTGTTGATTTGAAATCCCATGAGGACACAACAACGTTCTGGTTCAAACTATGGAGTCGTTGTCATTTTTTTGACAAGTCTTCCTCATTAACTAGTATATCCTGGTATGAATAAATAGAAAATAAAAGAGTAGACGGGTTAATGAAAAGTACTTTCAAGAGACACTTCCGCTCTTCCCATTTCCCGTACCAGATGGTTTCATTAAAAGTCTGATGAACAAAAGAGCTGGAAGCGAATGGAAACAACGAGCATGCAACAAACTAAAACCCTCTCCAGTTTCATCAAATTCGAAAAAAAAGACTGATCACCGAGTTGATTACTGGCCACTGGTTAATGGCAAAGAATTTCAAGACGATGAACATCACGCAAAATGCTCAATGGTCAAGATGCAAAGATGAGGATGAAACTCCAGTCCACATATTGTCAACTGGGTGTTCGAGAGAGCATCGAAATCAAGGGAAGTCATGTAGGCCTCTTCACTTAGCACACAACATAAGCCCCTCATAATATCTTAATCTCAATCCATGAATTGTCCTTTATAGGGTACGGGGGCACTTAATTCCAAATTAATAAAAAACAAGATTAGTATTGGGATTTGAAATTTAAAAAAAAATAATTTTACTCATAAAAGAACTATTCCCGAACATAATTTTTCGACAAGGCCTCCTCATTTTTTGCAATAGTACTGGATTATCCAACATACAGTCCTATTTCAATATCTGTTTCTAAAACTTGGAGAATTTCTTGGTGGAGAGCGCTGGGAAAATGATGACAAGTTTAAATAAACTGTTATCAATTGGTTTAAAGGCTAGGCAGCAGATGCTAGAATTTCCTATTTTAATAATAAAAAAATATAAAAAAGGTAAACTAGACAGTTTAACAATCAGTCATTGAAGTAAATAGAGCAAAAAAATAGATCATGAGAAACTTAAATAAATGTTCAAATAATACCCGTATTTTCTTTAACCCTTTCGTTACTGCGGTAATATATATCCCAAGAAAGTTAAAAATAATTGGAAAGTTTCTATTTGTCCTAAAAATGCCCTCGCTAAGTATTCATCTTTCTACAGACAAATATAAACCTTGAAAAATTAAAATGCACACAATCTCATTTTTTTATTACAGTATTGTAGTTTTAGTTTTTGCTGTTATTTATGCTAATATTCTCAGGTAGTAGTTTTATTTCGGTTAAAATATAGTACCAACCGTAGTTGATACAATAGTTTTATAGTTATGACAAGATTTGGACTTAGAAATAGAAACAGCTCATGATAATTTCTCTGAAGTGGAACCGTTTTCTCCTTGGAATCAAAGTATAATTATGAAGATTTGACTCTGATATACAAGGATATGAAATGAAAATGACAACAACAAAATGACATAGCAGAAGATGATCACACTGAAACTTCAGAGAGAGAAAAATCACATTTTACCACATGCTACATTTAATCTTCTCAATACTGTAGGGACGTATTAAGTGAATTTCTAATTTTACTAAAGTGATTTAAATGCTTTCAAATGCATTAGGATCTGGGATTTTAATACTGTACGGTCATAGGCTCATAAACAAGTCCAGCCCTCTCTACTTTGTTGCTGTTTGTAGCGGCTTTTTGCTTTTCTATAAAATTTTGTCAGTGTAGATGTTGCTAGTAAACAGCAGACACGTGTCACACGTATTACTGTGTTTTTATATGTGCTGTGCTCGGAATTGTCAAGTAAGCTATTTATAATTTTATTTTACTTTAGTGTGCAGCAATAGTTTTTGAGTTTTCGTCTTTTCAAAAAAAAAGGGAACTTATATGTTCCATCAGTACTGAATAATCTATATATTAAAAATTTTCGTTTTAGAATAGATAAGCCTTTGTTAGACAAAGAGCTCCAAGATCTTGTGGATAACATTGATTTTGAAGAAGAATTAGATCCATTTCAAGACAGTGATGGAAGTGATATAGCTAAAACGTATGTACAACCATCTAGCGACGATTTCTTCAAGTGGAGTTGAAGATACTGCATTGATACAAATTTTGGATCATGCTTATGATTCCAAGAAAGGTTTATGTTTTCCACAGCATTCATAACATTATATATCCGAAATTCTTTTATTGATTGCTTCTCTTCTGTCCAAGTAATAAGCCTTAAAATTGAATATAACGCCTTGGTCCATTGGTTGGAGTAAGGCAGTTGTGTTATGGAGCATTATCAATTAATAGTAATGCTTCTTGTTCAAGTTTTTTAATTCCACAATAACATTTAAAAGACAGGCAAAAATATTCAATGAACCAATCCTGGAAAATTTTCATAGTTATCTATGATTTCTCTTTTTGTAGTGGTAAAGTAGTAGTGGTGTAAATTTGAAATCTCCGCTTGCGTAACCATCCAGTATAAGTGTTTAGCGATCTTTTGCTGCTCTAAATCCTGGTGCTCGTTTCTCTTCACGATATAGAAATGCTCGTTTTTGCATTCTTTTCCACAACAGGCCTGTTTCATCAACATTAAAAACTTATTCCGGGTGATACATTCCTTGTTCAATTATTTTTTTTTATGGGAATTAAGCCGCTGGTTTCGTATCACCACGTACTGCTTCTCCTGTATTCTTTATGTTGTGAAGGTTATTTCAATGCTTAAATTTATTTAACCAATTTGACTTAAGTCACCTGTCTCAGCATGAATGTAGTTGAAAATTCTTTTAGCTTATTCATACATATTGTGCTTAATTTTGTCGTCAATCCATATAGATAGTCGTTTTTCCATTTCCTATATGAAGTTGATTCTAGAACAAATAATGTTAGTTGGAGAGCTTGACGTAGTTGCTGTTGTCCATGACCAGGATCTAATGATGGTTGCTTCATTTTCTTGTTTTTCATTATCACCCATGATAAAAACTAAAGATCATAATATTTGTCACTATATTAATAGTTATATTAATAAATTTTTACTAACAATAATGTTAACAAATATTCAAAATGATAAAAATGCTTCCTTTTAGCACAATTTAGAGTAAACCCAGGGGTGAAATAATACAACGCTAAGACGAAACTGTGTTAAGTGTGGCCTTATTATATAACCATCTTAAAATACCAGCAAAAACATGAAAAACATACTACACATGTTATTTTCCAGATAGCTAAAACCTCAATTTCTTATCGGTCAATCGAATGACATAATTTAAAGGAAGATTATCCCTGAATAGATCTTATATTGAAGCCAATAAAAAGAGGAATAAAGGTTATGGCAGAAGTTCCGTTTTCTCAATTGTTATATATAATACAAGGACCCAATAATAAAGGAAATAGCATTTCTACGAGCAGAGCAAATTTTGTTGTCTACTCATTAAAAATGCTACTGTTCTAATGTTGAAAACAGCTTACATAGAAAAAACCCAAGTGTACATGGTTTAAAAATGGCAACATGTAGATTAACGACAAACCTCGTTGTGGATATCTATCAACTGTTAGAATCGAAAAGAATGTTGGGAAAAAATGGAAACCATGTACTCACAGACGGTCGAATGATAAAATGATCAACTATCAGTGAGTAGTGGTTATATTGGAACATTATTCAGAGAATTTTAACTGAAGATATGGGAATGAAAATAATTGCTGCGAGGTTTGTTCCTCGTAGTGTTCCTGATAATCAGAAAGTAGATGGAGTTTGAACATGTTGTACTTTGAAAAAACAGCTTGATCCATCAAAGATATTACTGATGATGAGTCAATATTCTGTGGTTATTACCCAGAATCAAAGCAACAGTCAATGGAAGACGTTATCAAATGCGTAGTTCATGCAGAATCTGTTGCCTCGGGTTAGAGTATCAATCAAACCTCCCATTTGGAAGTGTTAGGATCATTCATTAAGAAACAATTTTGATATATTATTCTTAAATTGTACCAAGAAAAATTAGTCCCGTTCCTTGCCAAAAAACTAAAGCTAAAAAAATTAAAAAGGCGTGTTCGAACATCCCATAGTCATAATTGAAACGTAAGTAACATTTACATGATAAATTCCGTAACGAAAGAGTTAACTTGTTACAATACAAAAATTCAAAGATAAAATAATGTATCCGCTAATGTAGAGCTCGGTAATTGCTTGATATGTTGCCCCACCAACGCAGCCAATTTGTGTGCGTATTGACAAGGCGCTGGTACGCGAATCGTACCAGACCAATTATAATATAGATGACACAGTTTGTAACATAATCGTTGTATGTGATCCGGTTTTAAATTACAACTGTCGTATAAAACGATATAATGCGTGGGATTTACAGTTCCGTATCGCACATTCTGAGGTACCAAAAAGAAGTCGCACAAATAACTTCTTGTCACTGAATGGTCCAAGATCGTACCGGGTAGAGGGTTTCCAAAGTTGCCGTCTCGATCTACGGAAATACAAAATAATTCTATTGATTATTTGAGAAAAAATAGTAATTAAACTTAGTGTTCCAACAACAACTTGACTACCAAAAATACACAGAAGCCAAAGACAAAATATAAAAAATAAGTAATTCATATAAAACAATTGAAGATATTTTTGATTTGTAGCGACCATGCCATGGGCCTTCGCATTTAACATTACATAATACAGGTACAGTTTTTAGGAAAAAAACAACATAGTCACACGAATGCAGGCGAGACGTTTTGAATAGAGTAGAAACTAATTCTGTCTCGGGACAGCGAAGTGAGCAGTTCTCAAATGCCTACATCTCAGCAGAGTTACGCTGCTTCTAGAGATTCGGCATGTACCATTTAATTTTGTGTTTGATATATATTTCTAAGTATATTGTTTTGCTGATGTATACATAATAAGTTTATGTAGTTATCGAACTTTGTTTATAATGCTAATGTATCCCCACCCATGACCGTAAGACTAGCACCCATAGATTCAACTAATTTATTTATTGAATATTGGTGAATCACAAATTCAAAATTTGAAAACATGAACCAATTAGACGATTGTACGTTTCGTCTCCAGAGACCGAAGGTATAAACTGAAAATTTCCCGCCAATAAATCTCTGCTTTGAATTATAATCAACAGAGACCTGGGTTTAAATTCAGTGTACTAAAATCAACATTGGGTCGATACGTCAAGAACGGACGAGAAAAAGAGGCCATAAAAATAGATAAGTAAGCTGGAACATTCAGATAAATGTTCATGGATGAACAGTAACTTGAGTTGGCAAGATATGAAAAAACACCTATTTGCGGTATATATGAAAAATACATGTCGATTGGCGTACAAGTGGCGACTAGAAATCATATTTCCTACAAATTTAACAAAAACCGCGAAACGGCTGGCAAAGATTGGATTAGTGGACTTTTGAAGAGACACCCTAATATTAGTATACGATCACAAGGTGCCACTTCGGGAGCATGTCTTATGGGGTTCAATCACATAACTGTTACTCAATTTCATACATGGCTGATGTATTGACAAATACAATCTAACAGCTGACAAGATTTTCAACTGTGATGAGACGGAAAGTACAGTGAATCCCCAAAGTCATTAGGATTATTTGATATTGAGAGATCTTTACGAAAGCGGATCATAAAGTGTATTGAAGTGTAGGTTTGTTCTTCATCCCTTCATCGTTGTTAAAAGAAAACTTACAATAATCGGCTGGACTTTTGAATCTGCAAAACCCATAAGCCAAGAGTGAGGTACACTATTAAACGCTTTCTTGTAATATACGAATTCAGTGTGTATATTCTGGTGATCTCTCGGTGCTTGCCGAAATGCACAAGTTATTCTTGGTACCTTTAGTCATCTCTTCTGCAACCTTTCTGTTTCTCCGCTAAGATGTTATTTTCCTCGACGTGCCTATGAATTCTATTAGTAATACAAGCTGTAAGTATCTTATATAAAGTAGGAAGGCACGTGATAGGTCTGTATTGAGTAAGGTAATGCACCCGGGAGCATTTTGGAAGCAAATGAGTGGAACCCGGTACTAAAAACGTTGGTCTATTTTATGAGTTCTGTAGGAGGTGAGAAAATTTCTTATACCAGAAATTTTGGATATTATCAACTCCCGGCACTTCCCAGTTGTTGGTATTTCATTACTGAAGTACTATTTTGATTTATAGTTACAAAAATTACCCGATACCAGTTGAAAATTGTTCATATAATTTTAAGGCGCTTAAACCTATTAAAGCTGCAACTGGTATTATCAGGATTAATCAGGAGCTTAATTACAATTTAAAAGGAAAAGGAAATATTGATAACGAAAAACTACGGAAATTGAAAGGGGGAAAAATAAAAAAAATCGATTAATTTGGGCAATGCTAAGGAATGCATACTGAGGACATTACCAATTTTTGTGTCATCCATCAAATACTGACGACGGAAAAAAATTTGTGGAAGATACAGGATATAATTTGAGTTTTGAAAACTTAAGAAATAATGTGAAGCAAAAAGGTTTACATTAGACAAAATGAAGAGTCAGGAAAATGTTAATGGAACATAATGAAAACTGATAGGGACCTAATATTTCCAAGTGGCAATTGTTTATTATGCAGGACGTGAAAAGGGATTCATTCCGTTAAAGCATGCCCGATGGAAATCTACCAAAAAACAGGAGATTATCATGATTCGATGAATTATGAAAATTACAAAAAATGGGTTTTAGGTAAGCAAAGTCAGACAAAAATCCTACACCGACAACAACCAAACGTATGATTCATAGGTGGCTGTTGAATCTTTTTTAAGAGAAATGGTAAAAGTATAGATTAATTCAGATAAACAAATCAATGTATAAAATCGACAAACTTTTTCATGATGCTGACCACGACGTTTTCTCTCCTTACCGTCCCGATCTTAATCCTATCTAGCTAATGTGGGCGATAATCAAAAGTTATTTGGCTAGTGTCCATACTTAGTGATTTACCCTCGTTTAGTCGATTTACCTCGTTGTTTATACAAATACAGTCCACTTTTGGTGGCCTAAAGTTAGCGACCTATGATTTCAATGCCACTGAAGAATCTCTGTAGACACTCGTGAGATGGCAGGAGGGAAGAATGCGTCGAGAACAAACACGCATGTGAAGAGACATTATGTTCTTTTCCTTTCATACATAATTTTATTTTGTATATAATAAGTATTTTGTTTTCTCAAACGGCGAATCACTGGAAACTCGTGGATGCATTCTCTGAATTTTCTAACTGGCGGAAATAGTACAAGAAAATTTTTTTCTACTTACTAACTGAAAACACTCTGGTATTTATCCTCTTCTGTACAATGATAAAACATATTTTTATATCTAATTCTAGTTCCCGTAATACTTGTTCTATTTGTTCTATTTCATATTGTTTACAATAATCTAATTGACCATCACCGACACCATCTCTAATTATCACAATGTTTTTTGGGAAGCAACGATTCTCTTTCGACCAAGCTTCTAATAATTTCTTAAAAGCTATTCGCATGTGATCACTGAGTTCTTTTTCTTGGAATGTAGCAACACTAAACCATCTAAAAACAAACATATTAAGCATAATTCTTACATTGGTATTTTTTTAACCGTTGGTGATATTTATACTGAACACACCATTTACATTACCACTACAGCAACAGCAATAATTACGTCTGACGCGCGTTTTGATAACCAAATAAGGTCTTCAGAAACTGAGTAAATTAGAAGTAAAACTTAGTTTACCTTCAGTCTTTGAGGACGATAACTTGGGTTATCGAAGCTCAGTAGTATAAACAGTGTGTCCAGTATACGAGGATATAGTGAAAAATTCTTAGACTACCAAATAAAATTTCAATGTCAAAATATTATTACTCAACATATTCTCCTCTTAATTGGATATATTTATTACAACGAACCTGCAACGTCTCTAGACTTTTAAAAAAAATGTTTCTTCTTGCTCTGAAAACCAGACCTTCACAGCTTTTATTACCTCCTTGTTGGAAGAAAATTTACGATCTTTTAAACTTTTTTTCAGTTGAGGAAAGAGATGATAGTCCGACGGAGCTAAATCTGGTGAATAAGGGGGGAGTTTTAGTAACTCAAACCCTAAACCACGAATTTTTTGCATGGCAACATGAGATTTATGTGCAGGGCCGTTGTCCCGCAAAAACAAAACACCTTTGGATAGCTTTCCGCGTAACTCTGGTTTACTTTTTTGACATCAAACTTTACACAGACACATCTAATAAGTTATGCATAATAATAAATATATACTTTGTCGGTTATATGATAATATAAGGGTGAAAGAACTATAAACAGATTGTTTTGTAAATTTTGAAATAAAATGTAACGTTTACCTTGAAATACTTTCATCGAGACTAGCCACAAATCCACAAACAGAAGTTCCTTCCGGTCTACTGTGATAAACATCAACACCACATATCATCCATCCCTTAAAAGGAAATCGCAATGTCCAAAGTGTTCCGCCTAATTTACAAGTCATCTGCAACGCTATTTTCTGTACGATAGATCGGACCTTTTGCGGATTCGATAACGTCCTAGAATTTATAACTTGAGACGCCACGGGTATTTGAGAACAACAAATTTTTTTAATGATAGAATAACGGTCGTTCCTCATGTTTGGACAGATGAACACTACAATCTAAAAGAATTATTATAAATTATTATAACGAGAAAAAACAAGTGCTACTGCAAATATGTAACAAAGCTTGGAATAAATTTTTTAAGTATAGTCATGAAAGTGCAAACTACAAATAATTTAATTGATTACCGCTACATATTTGAGATGTAAGAACTAAGGAAAAATTAATTTTTCTTATAAAAACAAATTTTCTTTTTGATTTTATTCCTATTTTGATATTCATGATGTAGGTGATCAATTTATTAATGAGTATACATATTTTCAGTGTCAATATCATATTTTGAAAAAGACTGAAAGAAGTCGAAACGTCAATTTTTATCTCTTTTGAAAAATTATTAAAAAATATTAATTTTAAAACAGAAGAGTATATAGCTTTCGAATACTTATGTATTCATATCGTCTGGGACTGAAATTATGGTCAAATACAATAAAAGAAATATGTATAAATGTATAACAATTATAAGTAAAATAGAAATTAATCAATATATTTTACCTGCGTTTTTCTACTGATGTGTTCTCGACATATTTTTACGTAAGTTTCGGATCGATCATCGGGTAATCTTATTTGTTGTGGTTGCCTTATACGACATCCCATTACTTTTCCTAATCTACACATCAGTTCACAAAACTCATTGGCGTACTTCTTATCTTTATCGGTGAAGAAAACTATCCAATTGTTCATGTCTACTGGACCAGATACCTATCAAATATAACAGTATTTTATACAAAGATCGGGTAGTTATTAACACGATATCGATAAAAATTAAGAAACAAAACTACCCACCACGCTAAAAAAATTGTTAAACTATTTTTTGTGGGAAATTGAATACTATACAATTTTGCTTCTGTAACATTTATTCGTAAAATTGAAAAAAACATTGAAAAAATTTAGTACAAAAAACAATGTAACAATTTATCTAAAAAAATTATTGCAAGGGTAGGGCATATTTTAGTAACTTTTCAATGGATTAACCGGCAATGTTTCGGCTACAATTCTCGTTGATTTAGTTTGTAATTGAATTTGCAAAGTAATTAAAGGACAATAATTGTGTGTAATATAACAAGCGTACGTCGGTTCTATTCGTAAGATGTCGGTTAAGGTGAGAGCTTTTTGATGACCGAAAGTTTTCACATGCAGCTTATTATCAGTTGCATTATTAAATTCTATGTTTGACTTTTGAGTCCGGTGTAAGAATTGTAGGTTATTATCTAACTTGTTGTTCAGCTCCTCTAATTTAGTTTACAATTCGCAAAATTTTTCAACAGGAAAATTAAGTATAAAAAATATTCTCATTTCATTGACTTTAAAATCTGTATCAATATAAATTTCTTTATTAAAACGATTATATTCCACCAATAAAAGAAAGTAGGAAACTGGTTTTTAAGGTTATGCTTTACAAGTAATGAATTTGTTATATACCTGATAATCTGAAGCAGCTCTGGACCAATCACAATTATCATTTGTTTTACATTGATTATTCCCAAAGTAAATGATTTCGTTATCCAATTGTCTTCCGGACATCAATAAAGAATCATTTTCTAGATGTAGTCCCCAACTAGCCAAAACCTGTTGAGCTTCTGGTGATTTTTCGACATTTTCTAAATATTTCCGTAGAGCCGCTACTCTTTGATTTGGTGTGACTCTTGTGTAATGTGCTATATCTTTCATCACCTTGTGAAAAAAAATATATATACAGTTTAGAAAAACAAACGAATGAAATAGATTTCGGTTACTGCCCAGGTCAATTCGAAGAATAAATCAAAAAAATATGAGAGGAAAGGGAGCAACGAATGATTGGACGGGACTATATGATTAAATTAACCAATGAAAATTATGATTATAGTTACAGGAAATACGAGGATATATTGAAAAATTCTTAGCTTACTATAGAACCAAACAAAATTTCAATGCCAAAATATTTTATTACTCAACATATTCTCCTCTTAATTGGATACATTTATTTCAGCGAAGCTGCAACGTCTCTATACCTTTCAAAGTTTCTTCTTGCTCTGCAAACTGAAGCAAGAACTTTTCCAGCAGATTTTTGGACACGAAACTTCTTAGATCTTGAAGAACCAGAATGTCGCCATTCCATCGATTGTTGCTTTGTCTACATCGTTTTCAAATCGAGCACAGATCGAACGCGATGTTTCTACCCTTGCACGCTTTTGATCAACATTCAAACATTTGGGGATCCATTTTGCAGCAATTTTTCTCATGTCCAAATTGCCGTGAACTATATGATAAACGCGTTCGTATGAAATATTCAGTGCTTCAGATATCCGTTTTAGCCCAATTTGACGATGTGATAAAATCATATCCTGAACTGCATCGATATTTTCGTGGACTGACACAGAAATTGGCCTTCCCGATCGGTCAACATCTTCAATAGCAAATTTACTTCTTTTGAAGCTTGTAGTCCAATTTTTCACGGTCACATACGAAGGAAATTGATCACCAAGGGTATTAAGCATATCCTCGAAAATCTGCTTACCTCTCAACCTTTTTAAATACAGGTTTTGGACATCATTTTTCTTTTAATTTATTGCGTAACTCTGGTTTACTTTTTTGACGTCAAACTTTACACAGACACTTCTAATAAGTTATTGTTCGTCGCTATGGTAACGCAATATTTTGATTATGCATGGAACTGATCTAGGCTAACTAGATATGAATACATCCTCGTAAACAAGTGATTATACGCTTGGTGACGTTGTTTAATCACAACGGTTTTTTGGTGGCCGGCCCTAACCACTTTTGCAAGTCTCTCAGAAAACGAGGAAATAAGAGAAATACGCTGACTTGCACTACCAATATAGATAGCAGACAGATGTTTCACAAATTACTTAATATTAATTATTCATTTGAAAATAGTCCCAAGGAAGCAACGAAACGTTAAGTTATACATATAAATGTGATATTCCATCGAAGTTTTATTATTTTATCCAAACAATCTGTGGACCCAAGAAATTTATATATATATATATATATATATATATATATATATATATATATATATATATATATTTGACCATGAAATGTCAAAAAAGCATAAATTCAATTATAAAGATTCAAAAAATTCTTGAAACGCAATCTAATACACGAAAAAAGGAATTTTTAGAAATGGTCACATTCATAAGAACGAAACAGCTATAAATGATAAAAAAGATCTGAATAATTCAAGTAAAATTTATAGCTCTATTTTGTAAATTCTAATATATTTGAGATGTGGAAACCAAGAAAGAATCAATTTTTCTTATTGAAACAAAGTTCTAAGTGATCTATAAATCAATATAAATACGCAAATTGTCAGTATCAATATCATATTTTGAAAAAGACTTAAAGAAAAGTCGAAACGTCAAAATTTATCTTTCCTTTAAAAACTATAAAAAAAACTAATTTCCAAACAGAAGAGACCTAAAAACAAAAACATTTAGATGCATTATTATATATATATTGTTATACTTTTCAAGTATGAGTCCACTTTTTGACCATGATTATATAATGGATGGTCCTATATTAATAAATTATTTATTTTATTTTAATCTTCAACGTACACTTTTAAAAGTAATTTGTGAAACATTATCAGCATTTTCAAAAGAATAATTAATATTTGATGATTAAAATATTTGAAGAATAGATAAAAACATATTAGTAGATATCTTAATAACATTATTAGAAACATAATATTAGAATCAGTGTAATTAACCTCGAAATTTCAATAAAACAATATTATACCAGGTAGATTGAAATAATCTAATTGATGAAATTATTATAAATTTGGCCGAGGTTTTTTATATCTTGTCTATCATTTACAGAATATTTATCTTGTTTTATGTGTATCATTTCATTGATTAATAATTTTTGGTAGTTCGTGTCTTGAGCTAAGATTTTTGTTTTTTTAATATCAAATTCATGATGAAATCTATGAATTAGCTGTATTTGTTTGCAATAAGATCGATTCACATTAGCTATCAACAATTTCATTATATAAAAATGGGTGCTAATGGGCGACTTAATCTACCTTTATATAAAAAGATTCAAGGTTAATATACTCACTGTGAAGTCATTTCTCATGGAGGTGGTAAGTCCTGTGAGATAACTAATTTCGGGCACTAAACAAACGATTTTCTCTACTTTTTCCGCTGAACCAGACACCCTAACATTTTTTCTATTTATCAATAGGGGTTGAGTCAAGTCCGTTATGGTAATATCATACTGCTTTTTGTAATAATCGATGAAGGAAATACTATTTCCATCTCTGGTGGGGAAAGTATCCTGTGGCGACATGTCCCAAGCGATATCTTCCACTGTATACGTTTTGTTATTATATTTAGTAAATATACAGGAACCTATCAAACTTGATGTAGCGAGTTGCTTGAAATTTTTAGGATCTGCTGCCCTAAGTTTAAAAAATTAAGTGTCATATTTTCATGGCAAATAGTCCATGAGGTAACGAGTTTACATACGAAATTTTAAATTGCAGAGATATATAGCTTTTGAAAAAATTAATTTTTGAAAATGTGTTTTTCAGCTTCATATAAAGCGGAACGCAACTCGTTTAAGAAGCCATTTTGTATTGTGTCATGATTGGCGAGTCCCTTGTTAGCAATAACCTTTCGCCCGTTGCTACGCTGTCCGTTGGACGGCAGACAGGGATTTTCGTTATTATTAGGAAATTTCCGGTGACTTTTTGTCTCAGTCATGCAATAAACAGTTAACATTGAAGTGAAAGTTGTTAACTGCTCTCTGAAGTACCTACTGACAATTGGTATTCAAATGTCGACTTGGCTCAGATTCTTTTAGCAAAGAAAATTCCATTCCTGGACACCCTGAGGAAAAATACATTGGCTATCGATCAAGAATTTTTGCCAGTTCACAGTTAGGCTTCCAAAAAAGTTGCCAATGGTTTCATACACAATGAAGAAAACTAAATGTGCAGTTTTGATTTAAACTATTCATAATAATGATGAAATCGACAGGCGCCAAGAAGCTACAAACGATTATGGCTTAAAATACAACCTAAGCCTAATGAACGTAATTGGGATCAAAAAACAGAGAAGCTCCTGATTGAAGAAATATTTTTCTCAAAAATCTGGCTCAAGATTTAATGAAAGAACAGTTGTATGCCAGATCAGACATAAAAAACCTTGCCATAGATGTGAAGTCTTCATTATCAGAAAAGAGCAGTTGAAGACTTTAAACAGAGAAAATCAAGCACTATAAAATTGTGTGAAGAGTGTTCAGAACTTGTGTAAGGGAAACATTCCAAAATAAAGTGCGATTATTGTTTGAATGCCATGGAAGGTGTTTGCGAAGGCGTTTATTTTTCAAAGCAAATTAAATCATCATTAAAAGTGAATTAGGAAGTGAAATGAAACAAAATTTGCCGACCAGAATACGGCTAGCACCTGGTGGTGTTGCAAAAGCTTAAGCGTCTGGCGAAAAGTTAATCATTTACTTGGATATTTTTATTTTACAAATTTGACTAACTGGCCTTTATTTAAAACTCTGTGTAGCCAGAATTTTTAACACAGAGTTGGTAACAATATGGCGTCTCATTTTCTATAATCGGCTTACAGTTGAGAAAGTTAAGTTAGATTAGGTTAGGTTAGGTTAGGTTCTCGGCCGGGGTTGCTGGTCCTATACCGAAAGCCTCCCCAGATGATGAATAGGGAAATGCCTTCCAGATATAGGTGGTACCGCGCAGAGCATTCCAAAACCAGCAAGTACCCGACGGTTATTATGTTATGTACAGTAATTCAACAGGCAGATAGAGCTCATAGCCGTAATGAAGGCGTTCTTCCTAAAGAAAGACACTCGAGCAAAACTAAGCCCAAAATAAAATGAAAAAGAAAATGTTTGAGCATAAAAATATGTTACCCCAAAATGGTACCACTATCAGTGGAAAAGATCTCCTTGCTAAGGTAGGCTACCCCACGAATTCTGGAGGGGGGGAGGCAAAGACCCAGCGGCAATTTAATTCCTTATTGGAATCTGTCCAATAAATAACCTCAATATAGAAAAAAGAAGCCGAATAGACGCAGTAGAGGAGCTTAGGTGAAAATTATTCAAAGTTAAAACTGACCTACATTACCTAGAGAAAGTAAATAGAAGAAGGTGTGGATATCACAACCAGTAGAAAAGAACTGCTTGAGGAGATAATATCCTAAAGAACATGATATAATTACTGTGAACTTAACGCGGGCAAAACACAAGCGGCAATACTACATATAAATCAAGAACAGACAAATACTATAAGCAGGTTGAACAACAACAAAGTCGGATACACGAGATACTGTATTGAAATAAATAGATATAAACAAATGCTTTAGATGATGGCCTTTCAATGATACAGCTGGTACTGCAATGGTCCTGACAATATAGCCCTTTACTTCAAGTGCTGCTAAAGAAGAACATCACCTTAATGACTGCAAGGAAATCGGAGAAAGATGCTTACTACGCAATAATGAGAGTTACACCATAGGTACAGGAAGATGTGAAGCATTTAGAAGCGCACTGAGAAAAAATTGTAAACTAAGAAGACAAACAGACAGACAATATGAAGAACCAAACGAAGAAACAAAGAACGTGAAGGATGCAGCAATGAAAATTGTAAAAAAAAAAGATACCAATATGTGAAAGCATCACAGATAATGCGTTTGTCTGGATTGAAATCCGAAATTTTATTCTGCTAAACTTTTATATTGGACCTAGTAGAAGAATCCAAAAATTCCAAGAGATTATCCAAAACCTAGATAAAAAGATACTTAGATCCTAAAAGGAAGCTATTGCAACAAGAAACTTCAATACTAAAACTTTAGAATGGGGTATGCCAATAAAAGACAGGCGATATTATGTGCTAATGGATTACACAAAGAAATCTAGTTCTCATCAATGAAGGCGTAGAACGCACGTTCCTTAGACACAACGCAAGCTCAATCATAGACCTTATCATGATAAAGGGTAATATAGGAAAAAAAATAGTGGATTGAAAAGTACTAGATAAAGAAACTTTTAGCAATTACAGATATACATACTTCAAAATCAGATATTATGAACTAGGAAAGGTAAAAACAGTAAAAAAAAACTCACAAAAATTAACCAAAGGAAACTAGACAACGCTATAAATAACGCCGGAAAAAAGGCTTACTTACAACAGCGGGAGAGATAAAGACACTCTGGTGAAAATTTGCAATGCTACAGGCTCCTATAAAGATATGCAGCTCATATAGAATCGCATCAAAAGAAGCAATCCTAGTAATTGCTGAACTGCCATCAATAGACCTACTAATAAAAGAAAGAAGCTCCATGCCGCTGCAAACGAAGGGAAGAAACCAAAGTACAGACGCTAAAGATATGGCAGGAACGCTAGAACGCAAATGAAAATAAAGAAAATATTCCTCACAGGCCATGGCAGTTATCAATAATTTACATACAAAATTGGGAAAACAAATGATGATAAATGCATCTACTGAGAAGAAATGGATACTGCAAGCATATACTCTACTGTCCAAATTGGAACGAAGAGAAAGAGAGAACTACCACTAAGCTATCAATATCAGACCTACAGAGGTAAATATCACAGATGATTGAAGATCTGAAAAAATGGAGAGCAATAGGTAAAACAATAGAAAATATTGTGGACAAAAAAGTAAATAACAAACTGGAGATTAATATCAATAGACGAGAAAAAAAGTGAATATCCCCCACCTGAAGTAATACGAGAGTGGTTTTAAGAGAGATACAGATTATAAAAGGAGGGAAAATGTTATTTTAGTTAGCCGGCACCCTCAAGAGGACATTAACCCAACACATCCCGTCCTACTCAAACATCTTGGGTTAGGTTAGGTTGGATTAGATTATTATAATTTTTTATTTCATTTAGAACTACTAATATACACCCAATACAACTTGAATTTTAAAGTATATATATAAAGAAAAGCTCCTTTTATGACGGGCACCTCTCGCAGCGCAGAGAACTCCTTAAGACATTTGCAATTTATATGGGGCTCTGCGACTCCCTTCAGAAGGGACCTCCCCCCACTACCCCACTCCCACCACGCCTTCAAATCACTATAAATCGACTGTTCGTATCCAAAGTTTTACCAAATATTAAAAGAAACTTACCTTAGTTCTTTCAAAAGTTCATAAGCATTTTGTGTTCTCATTACTTTATGTTGTGTATCGAGACACAACATTAATCCACCTTCCAATTCATTAACTGATATAACATAACCCGGAAGCACTTCTAACTTGTGTTGGGGTATCAAGTATCTGTGGTGTGTATTGAAATAATTACGACCCATTGGAGTATACAATAAAATATACATAATACGTTTGAAGAGAACATTATAAAGAGGAATACATTCACGTTCCGATAAGCTTTTTTGTTTTTTATAAATAATTTTCACTTCAACTGCTTGATCGCCGTCTGCACCTGGTATATTAATAGAAAATGTTTTGAAAGTATTTGTGATTTTTTGAGGAAGATAGAGAATACTGCCTACAAAAAAATGGAGAAAACATGAAATGAAAAAAAAATAACAAAATTTTAAATAAAAAAAACTAACCTCCATCATATACTTTGGGTAAATTTAACTCTTTCATAACAATATTCGTTGCTCTGATTCTTTTATTGGTTGCATCTAGCTCTGGATCAAATTTGACTTCATATTCAAATACTCCTCTATCTTCTTGCAGGTGTAATTTTATGTAATTCACTGACAAATTAACAGTTCTACCAGAATCTCCTGAAGTATTTTAATTTCTGGTTTTAATGCCATTTTAATGTATTTAAATTATTTACCTTTAAAATGCACTGGTTCTTTCTCAACAAAAGAAATTTCTGATGTGGCTTTAGTTATAAAATCTACTTTTACCTCTGTTTCGGAAATTGACGATTCTGGAAGAGGTGTAGTTATCAAGGCAGAAGTTTCAGGTTGTGGTACTGTCTTCGTTCCAGGTGTAGTTATTAAGGCAGAAGTTTCAGGCTGTGGTATTGTGTTCATTCCAGGTGTAGCAGCTTTTTTTTCTTTCAATTTGTGGAGTAGGGCTGCTCTGCCTTTTGGTTTTGTTGGTGGATCAGCTGTTAACTCCATTCCTACTTGTTTCTCAGATTTCTCCCTTTGCATTTGAGCAATTCGAGCAAGTAAAGCTCCACGACCTTTTGGTGGAACTTTATCCATTTTATCATGCACTAAATATTTGATTGAATTAAGTGAAATTCTAAGAAATTTAAATTCTGAACAAGATAACCTACATACCGCAATCGTTTATTGTATACATAGAGAAACCACAAAATTTCATTAATTGTCAGATGTCAAGTGACACAGCTTGTCTAATTAATCTATGTGTGTTTTAGTTAATCTATTAAAATTGAATTGAAATGTAGAAAAATTTAGTTGGTTAGCCTACAACTTATCAAATAAAATCTAATAAATGTTCGAAGTGAGCGTCTCGCACTTCTACATAATTCCTGAAGCTTCTTAGGATAATTCTTTGAACTTGGAAAGACTTTTCAATATTCTGCTTTATAGAGTTACTAAGTTTATTCTATCGATTATTTCGTTCCTTGTGTTTATGGACGATAAAGGATTTTTTCATATTTTTCAATTAACTCTATATCGAGCTATTGATAATAGTGCAATTCATTTTCCACGTTCTTTAATTTAAAAGAACTATGAACCTCCTGCCTCTTGATTACCTCATATAGGGAACACGCATTCCGGTATGTGCTTTTTATCTACTCATTAAAACTAGAGACAATTGGGGTTGTTGCGTTCAATGCTTTGATTAAGAAGTAATTACAATTTATTTAAAATTGCAGTTATTTTTACAACTAAAAGTACTTTAAAAGTAACTGAAGTTGCAGTTCATTATTATTCAAAAGAGAAACAATCCATGTAAAATAAATTCATTTATTAAAAAAGTAAATAGTATTAACACCAAGAATATATACAAATTGACCATTATCACAAAGTTTCTGTGGTATTAATTTACACTAAAATGAAGTAAATATGTAGTAAATATAAATTAGCCATAAAAACATGTTCTGCATGTAGTATCCAGTATGAGTATTCAAAAATAAAAACAAGAGTTGGTAAGTTCTGTTTGAATTATCCAACGTTAGTTTATATTTTTTTATCTTTCCTATTTGATTAACAGCTAAATATATATTTCAAGATGAGCTTAAAACCATTCTTAAATAATTGGTAAGAGAAGTCTATTGATTCTAACTTAAAAACACGTTAATGTTGTATCTCTGACTGAATACTTTACATAGAGTTCAGTTGAGCTAAAAAAATACCATCAACCCCGAATTTACCCATACCCATTGAAACTTATTTGTAAATTGCTTATCTATCTAATTTTATATGACCACTATATCTATTTCATAACTGGTATTTAAGTCGAGCATCAAAGATACAAAAGTTAGATTAAAAACCAAAAAATTTCTGATAAAATTAAGTTTACGTTAAGAAAAGTATTGAGGGCTACTTTGTGAGTTTTCTGATGTAGAGTGAGGTCTCCAGCTGTCACAGTTTGTTGGCTTTTGTACATAATCTTTATAATGACAAACTCGATATTTTCTTCCATTACACTTTCATTTACTAAGAAATTATTTTATTTCAACAAAAAATTCATTTAAATTGGAACACTTGAATGATAAAATTAATTTTAAAAATACGTTCTTTATCAGGAAGTCGAGTAATAAAATTTTTGAAAGGTTTACTTTAAGAGCTCATTCGCCAGTGAGGTGTAGCCCTCATTGCAATCAATTCACTTTCAGACCTGCATTCAAAATATATAGAAAGAAAAAATGATACTAAATAATAAGCCGAAGCACTGTTTGCTTAATAAAAATACTTAATGTATAGTATACTGTACATAAAGTTACTTAAATAAATTATCTGTGTTAACTTAATGAGGTTTTTTGGCTGTACGTTTAGAGCAGGCTGCAAAAAAATGGAGTTACTGGGAGTCACTGTAACTTTGGAAAAAATCATTCAGTACCCAGATAAAAATAGTACATAAAATTTTTTGTATCAATCGAGTAACCACTCAAAGATGATATTAAAACTTAGTTTCAAATGAGTCGTCGTTGCGTATCTATGCTGTATTTTTTTGTTTGGCCTCCCTATTCTTCTTGTACCTCCTAAACCTTTTTCGATGATACTTCAAACGACATCTTTTAAGTAAAACTCACTCTGAGCTTTCTAGTATCTTGTAATGGATGAGTATTTGTATGGATTCTTCAGTGGTTGGTTAGTTATTTTATTTGTTTTCATTCCCCTAAAAAAGTTCCTCTTCTTTTTTCCTATAACTAGTTATGTATCTTCTGCCTTTGTTCTAATTTATTATCATAATGATCACAACAAAAATAATGACAATAATTATGCTTCATAAAATACTAATGTAAGAAAAGTTTATACTCAATAGGTACAGTTCCATGTACAAAAAAAATTGTATACTAGAAAAAATTTTATGTGTCATTTTTACTAAATTTCAAAAAACTTCATCTTGTAATTTGAAAAGTCAGGTTTTTTGCAACCAGCTCTCGCTATATAAGTATTGGTTTTTAATATCTTTTAACTTGTATGCCTTGAACCTGTGTATGTATGATATTTGGTTGTTAAGATAATAAATTTAATATCAAGACTATGGATCACAAAGATGAACCACAATTTAATATAACCTGACATATATAAGTGCCACAAAAACAAGTAGAGTGTTACTAAATATCGACCATGATCCGCTTACTTGAGAAGATCCAGTTTTTATACCTTGACAAGGAAGTTGCTTTTTCAAAAATTTGAAAAAAGCATCAACTATGTTTGCTGGTGTGCTTTCTTTGCATTGTTCTAATTCGTTGTTGATGCATGCTCTAATGGTCTCAAAATCGCTGAAAACAATAATTATATTAATTTAGTCATGTCAATGAATACATAAAACTAAAAACACTACCGATTTTTTTTATATTATTTAAAATCAGAAATCTCATGCAGGGAAAACGATATTATTTATATTTCAGTATCCAATGATATTAATGTAGAAAAAATTCAGATCCAATATTTATTGTTCTCTAAATGTTTATATTATATCAAAATGTATCACTGTAACTGTATAATTTTCAAGGTTTTTGATATAGAATCTAATAACTAATTTGAGCAACTTGATGGATTTATCTCACTTGCTACTGATTGTATTATGATTTCAATTGTTCTTAAAAATACTTTCTAGCCTCATTGGCAAACCATGAATTGTAGGTCATTACCTATCAACAGCTTTATCTTCTAAAAAGAGTTATTTATTCACAAATTCGGGTGAAGTCACTTCTTTATTATTTAACGAATACACTTTTTTTGTTTGAAATATCGACAGAAAAAGCACCCTATTTTTCAGTCGATAATTATTACATCAAAATATCGGCTCTTTTGAGAAATAGCGATTGGCTTTTTGTTCGTTGAAATCTATATTTTCTGAATGTGTGAAAAATACACATTGCTATAAAAAGTTTTGTCGAAAAATCCTACAAAAACCTTTTTTCTAAATAATGTACTTGCTATTTTCAGCCAATTACCAAAACTCACCCTAACTTTACTCGTGTTAATCAGTCTAACATGGAATATCACGTTTTACCAATAATTAACATTTAAATAGTAATGAATAGATAACAATTGTATATCTATAACGATTAAGAAAATTTCGCATTCGAGTTATTTTCTGTTTTTTTTTTGCATTTTCTAATAAAATTTATAATAATTTATATTGTTTCTCACTATTGGGAGAGATTTAATCTAACCTAACAGTAAAGTGTCAGTTCCTATAAAAACAATCTTTTTCGATAGTTATTACAGTTCTAAAAATTAATAAAATCATTAATAGAAAGTTTTGGAAGTATCCTAAGCTCATATATATTACTGAAGTAGAATTTCATACCAAAACAGTGAATTTTGTTAGACACAGGGTAATCAATTTTAAACCGGATAGGAAGAAGAATTCGCAAAAACTAGCTCTTATCGCCTTGATATGAAGTAGTCTGTGCCAAAACAGGTCCGTACTCTCGAATCAAAGCGAATATATTTTTAAAATTAATAATGATAAAAAATAAATGTTGGGACTTCTGACTATAGAAGCTCTCAGAATGCAGATCCTACAAAAACATATTCCTCTGCACTTAGTCCACCACAATTTCCAACAAAACATCAAGCAGTTGAGCTAACTAATCCAAAAAATATTCTATTCACATCAAGGCAAATGAAAATATTGTAGAACTCTTCATGGCCTATCATGAAGGGTTCATAAATATTAACAACACTCTGATCCAAGCCCGAAAACTTATAACACCACCCGAAAGAGAAAATTTATACTATTTGACCACATACTAAACTGGAATCATCATATTAGAAATCCTAGCTTGCAACAAACGACTAAATTTATTGAAAACTCTTATGAGCAAAGAATGGGGTGCAGATCTACAGACATTACTAACCCTGTACCAAACACTTATTCAATCAATTGTATGTTCAACAGTTAACAAATCGCTCCTAAAAAAATTCGACAGTTTTCACAATTCAGCTTTACATTTGATTAGAGTTGCATTCAAAACAACTCCAGTGGAAAGTCTGTACTATGAATCAGAGGAACCATCCTTAGGAGACAGAAGAATATATTTGAGCCTTGAGTATGCAGCCAAAGTAAAATCCAGTCCTTCCAAAACTGTTTCTCCAAGGAATCCCCAAATCTTTTTTCACATAAACCCAGAGCTAGCCAAACGCGACAGACACATAGCTATTTGATGCTAAACCTAAACCTAAATATGACTACAAATTGACTACAAAACACATAAACCGTTAAAATATGAACATTCTGAGTTTATGATAAACGCAGAGTGTTCATATTTTAACGCAGAAAGATCATCATCAAATCTACCACAAACAATATCTGAAATTTTAGAACCTAAATGTAATATTACTAACCTTAAAAATTGCCTCAGACAGATTTCGATCCCAAACTTAATTTAACAAATATCTTAACCTGTAGTGTTGAAAAAATTGAATCCTTAATAACCAGTATACGTTGATGCGAATTTTGTAATAAAAAAAATTAATTTTACATCAGATTTATTCATTTGTATTCTTGTACAACTTTTGGACTTTTTATGGTAATAATTTAGATTTATTCTGTACCTTCTTGAAATAGTTTAATTAAAAGAAATTGAAAAAAAAATTCTGCTTTGATCACAGAAACAGTGTTAAGGTACGTGGTTAATCAAACAAATCGCTCGTAATAAAAAAAGGCTTTATAGCCGGTTAATAAGAACAATAAAAAAACATCTTACATAGAACTATGCCTGTCAACGCACACGTTGTGCGCATGAACACTTATACACAAGCAAGAGATCATGCGCTCTTCGGACAACGAAACACATGCGCACAAACATAAATGTAGAAGTTTGTCTTGGTAGCTGTACTGAACTGGACCAGTGCAAACCAGGTCATAGGTTTGTTCTTGGTAGCTGCATTGAACTGGACCAGTGCAAACCAGGTCATAGGTTTGTTCTTGGTAGCTGCATTGAACTGGACCAGTGCAAACCAGGTCATAGGGTTCTTCTTGGTAGCTGCATTGAACTGGACCATTGCAGGCCAGTTCATGAAAACTATATAGTGCAGAGAGCAATGAAGCATTTGTTGATTGTTGTATTTGAGGTTATTTGATGTGATTCAGGCCTTGTAATATTAACAATAATAGAAAACGATTCAGTACTTTTTGATATTTTACATTCGTCCGATGACGAAGATATTTCCAGATTACTTATTGTACTGCACTGGCTGAACTGACCCTAGCCCCAGTGCTGGCAGTACAGTGAAATGGGTGCGCTGCTACTAAGAAGAGCGACACTAGCGCTGGTTCTGCTACAAAGAACGCTTTAGTGTACACTTCCTGAAGTAGTTTTGCCAGTGCGGCTGCCAAGAGCAAATCTTAGTACTCTCAACTTATACACAAAATCGTATCACTTTTTTTGTTATATAATTCTAATAGAGTATAAAACAAAATTGAAGAAAGTTATTTTTTCACTTACCCACAATCTTTTTCACTAAAAAGTATAATAGGTAAAGAGGTAATAGATATATCATCAGGATTGGGCAATCTGGAACCCACAGTTTTATCTAAGCAGTCATGGATGCCATCTTTTCTGTTTTGAATACATTCTACGCCTCCTTCGGCAACAAACACTAAAAGAAATGGCAAAATATGATTATGTACTCAGATGGTTAACGTATTTTCGAGATACAGAAACACTATTTAGAAAACTAACCCCAATTAAATGACTAAGAATTATGAGCAAGTTTTTGCCTTTCGAGACTGAAGATGATAACTCGGATATTGAAACACGAGATTGTGATTGTGAAAATGATAGTTATAATTGTGATTTTTAGCGTAGTGGTGGTAGACAGTGTATGTTATGTATGAATATCACTAACAGTTCCAGAAATTCTTCTTATCTAATTCTATATTTTTATTTTCAACAAATCTCTTATTTTTGGAAGTATTATTATTGTGACATTATTGTCCTTTTTTAAACCCGTGGTAGTTCATTTTGTATATTAATATAATTATAGAAAGCGAAGAATTCAAAGTTTTCTTGGATAAAAATTGGAATAAAACCACTTGATTTCTAAGTACTGAAATTATTGTTGTCAGAATGTAGATTAACTATAATGGGTTATCTATTCAAGAACAGGATCTTTTTCATACCATTTGGAAATTTCCTGTTCTATTTAGGTACCTAGTCTTGCAATGAAATATTGAATTTCTCATATAGTGCAATTTTTGAAAAAAAATTAATCTCTGAATAAAGCAATTTCTGTCTATTGTGGTTTTTTATTCTGATTTATTTACATTTGATCAGAAACGACTCATAGATATGAAATTTGTTTAACCAATAAATACAAAACTTTTCAGAACTTCATGTGCTACCAAATTTGGCCACTGTTTTAAACCTCTTTATAAACGCAATCAGCGATTTTAAAATTTTACAATTCGTTGCATTTTTTTTTCAGTTTGAATAATATGCATTTGCTCTTTTACCATGTGTCGATTAGGTTAGATATTATTTAGTTTATGGATCATTATTTCCAGACTGTATAATTATAATATGACTATTTTATGACATTGCTTCCAATCTAGTAACATTTCTAGTGGTATGATTCAGGTTTATTAAAATAGTCCTCTCAGTTTAAAAACAGGGTATGGTAATAATGACATTCTTCTATATCGTTGTATTTTCAACAAATCTCTAATTTTGAAACAATTATTACTGTGTTACATTGTTATGTCTTTTTTTAATCCCGTGGCAGTTCATTCATGCATACTGTCACCGTAATCTCTAATCGACTGTTTAAAATAACAGGCTGTTAAAGTTCAAACAGTGGTTTATATCATAATAGCTTGCACCGTAATTTATGCAGACCAAGTGAAAGTTATGTCACCGGTCTGGAAGAATTTTTTAAAAATTGACACAAACACCATCTTCAAACCATACAAACAATTTCTTATGATATACATGTAATACAATGAATTCTAATCGCCTAAGATCATCAACATTTTATATTCTGAAGAAAAACTACATCTAATTAATAAAATCCCAAAATTCAAAAAAGTTATCGAAAATAAAGAAACGAACATACAAATCAAGAACAAAACTCTGCATGGAAGACTTCAGTCTTCAAATATTTGATTTGAACATACCACGGAAGAAGTAGCTCTCCCATCATAAAAGGAGAAACTAAAAACCATAATAATGTAGGTGGCATCAAATTATTAGCATTTGGATAAAGGAAAAGCAGCTAATCATAAAATGCAATTATGAATACCTATTTTTTGTTTATGTTATTTTATTCTATTTTTTGCTGTATAAACCCTTCTTAATACATGTTTTTGTCGATACATATATCCAATACAAACTTTATTAGGAAACTCTTCAATCATAAAGTCAAGTAACCAGTAATGAAGAATAGACTATTTAATAAATTTTATATAGATTAAAATAAAATGATTGAAACTACTTAACGATCTATTATTTGATTTGTTTAAAAATTGGATACAATCTTCAGTAGTTACTTCATATAACAATTTCCTAGGATTTTTTCAAAATTTTTTATTGTCCCGTTATTATATATAGTTACATCAAGAGAAAAATACAAAATAAAATAATATTTCAGGATAATTTCTAGAGAAAATTATGAGTTATCCAATTATGGTAAAGGCAATGTGAAAATCATGAGATATAATAGAGTTTTCTTTAAAACTTTAACAATGAGAATTCATAGAATAAGGCCAGAATAACGTTATGAATTCAAATTTAACATAAAAAAGTTTTAGTGGAGTTCAGTACAATTCAATAAAATTATCTAATTACTTCCTTGGAATGAGTGACTATTCTGTATACTAAATCTATGTACGGATCAACCACTAGTTAGTTTTTCTGAAAATACAGCTCTTTTGTATGTATCGGAAAACTATATAATCATTAAAAAACTGATTTTAAAAGTTCATATCATCATAGTAGGGATTTGAACCCAGTCAATTTCCTATTACCTATCTCATCATAAAGAATATGAGAACTTTGGTTCAAAGAACAATAGACCTCGAAAATAATGGAAATTCGATCAAATCCACAAGTCATTTCCTTGGCAAAGTCAATTTGAACTCTACAGTGAAAGCAATATATATTAAAATATAATAAGTTGAACAATGGCTATTGGAAGAAGTGAAATTAATACAAGACTATCCTCAATTAACTCCAAATGTTAATAACAGTTGGCTTTTAAGGTCTGGACCTTATTAAAATGTAATATTATCAATATTTTTATAAAGGTCCGCTATATTATACACTCTCCTGGGAAATCCCATATCTACAATCTCCATAAAATCAAGATCATCTTCATATACGTCTTCTGCAGCTTTTACTGCTACACAAAATTACCAAATTATAGGTTAGAAACTGTTTAACTAAAAATTAAATTATTTAAGCCCCCGATTTAATGATAGTTTGAAGACTTGGTGCAAATAAAAAAAGAATTAAGCCAGTGTTAAAATTTAAGCCACGGTGCAAGTGGCCATCAGTAGATTAACATCGATATAGTAAAAATTAATAAAAAAGCAAGTGAACTTTTAAAAACACAACAAGGCGACCCCTTACTATTTAATCTAGCTTTGGAAGGTCTAATAAGAAGAACCAGTATCAACAGAAAGGGCATGATATTAAACAAAAGTCATCGATACTTAGCTTATGCTTATGTGACGTTGATAGCAAGAAGCAAAAGAGAGCTTGGAAACAACTAATAACAGCAGCAGAAGAGGTAAGCCTACACTTCAATAATGACAAAACAAAGTGTAAGGCAATAAAGAATAAATGAGGAAGCAAGACAAAAAACAATTTCAGTAGTAGAAAATTTCATGTATGTAGGTGTACCTACTACTAGATAATAAATGCCAAGAAGGAAAGGAAATCGAACTAAGAATTGCCAAAAGTAACAGATGTATAAGCAATATTAGAAAAATATTAGCACTGAAAGAGATACTGAGATCTACAAAATTTGGAATATATAAAACAATTTTGAAACCCACCTTGTGAAACCTGGATAAACATGAATAAAACTAAGCAGAAATTGGAAATCTGGGAGAGAAAAATATGAAAAAGAATTTTTGGAGGAAAGCAGACAGAGTTAGGTTAGGGAGAGAAGATCAAACCATGAAGTTTACACACTTTTCAATCAATCAGCAAGTTTATAAAGACAAGAAGGTAACAATGGATAAGTAACTTAGAACAAATGGACGAAGGCAGACTGTTGAATTGCATGGAAGATACCAAAGGGCAAGAGGAAAAGAGTTGGAGGGAAGTAGTGGAAGAAGACCTTCGAGAAAAAACATCCAGAGCTGGAGAGAAAAGGCAAGGGACCGAAAGAAGTGTAAAGAAATTACAACACTATGTATTTCTATTCTTATCACATTTACTTACTAGCTAATCGATCTCCATCTTTGAAACACATGAAATTTTGTAAATCATTTACGATGTTTAGAGTTTTATTGAAAGCATCTTCTTCTCTCTCATCCATGCAAGTTCTTGCAATAGCTGTAGTGTTATCTAAACATGCAAGTATGTCCGGCCACTTCTTACAATACTTGGCAAATACTTCGTCCATCGACCCATTTTTCTTTGCATTCTCAAGTTCTTCTTCAACTATAGTCACGTTGACGTAACTTTCAAGACAACTTTGTATATTTTGTTGTTCTTCCTAAAACAAGGAAACGGACATAATGATGTTTATGCTAACATTCATCAAATAATTAACAATATCTTTATTTATAAGTCATAGATTGAAGACTACCTAGATACACACCACCCTTGCATTTTTAAGTAACACTTGTTTGGTACTCCTAAGGGACTCGAAATTTTGGCCCAATGTCATCGATATTTTGAGTTCCTCTTCCTAATACTTGAGGCAACACCACTTAAGTCTCTTATTTTCAAACAAACATCAGTAACATATCGATATAAGGAAAGGTGGGAGATTTTAATTTTTTTTTTATTAAAATATTAAAAGTGAAATGTTAATCGTAACACATATTCTCAAACTCAAAGGATGTCATCTTGTTGGCAAGGGATAGTTGGCACATTTTATGTGAATATAAGTTGTGCTACTCTAACTCCTAATTAATAATTTAAGAGGGTTGTTACTTAAATTTTGAGATATACAAATGAAACCAAATATTTATAATTGGATATGTCTTTATTATTTTTCAAAATACAATCCATTTAGGTACCTCCAAAATATGTGATTTGAACGCATCAACCGATTCTTAGGATGTAGAAAAACGTTGACTTCGCCTTCGAAATTTATTTTTGATCTGCGAGAATAACAAGAAATCATTGGGTACCAAACATGAACTTTACGGCGGATGACCCATCAATACGATGTTTTGACTTTTCAAAAACGTTATTGATGTGTGAGAGCTCGCATTGTCGTGGTGGAGAATGATTCGTCTTCAGAGATTGGTTTTCCTGATTTGTTTGAACACTTCTGGAAAGCAAATGCTGGTGTATCATTCAGAATTGAGCGATCCACGTTGCTCTAATGGAACAGTGGCGCAAAGTCCAGTTTCACGGTATGTCACATGACGATCTTGCAAAATCAGTTTAAGCTTGTATATTGTTTAACCTTGTAGTTTTAAAGTGTGAGGTATTGATAGGACTTGAACGCCAATTATTAAGTGTTTCTGATAAAATCATCTATCAAAACTGACCTTGGAAAGACAATGGTGTAAAGCGAAACCGAACAGAAGATCCCAAAGCAGTCGTTTTGACGAGAATGGTAGCTTTTAAGCCACTTAAACGTGAAACTAGTTGCCATTGTCGCTTAAGATCGATTTCTATAACACATAATCGCTTGTTAGTGGCCACTGACTAATAAATTGATAATAATGTAAGGCAAAACCGAACAGGAGACTCCAAAACAGTCGTTTTGACGAGAATAGTAGCTTTTAAGCTACTTAAACGTGAAAGTAGTCGCCATTGTTCTTAGTAAGTGGACTGTAATTATTGAAACGAAACGACTGATTCACTATATTAATACCAAATATTAGAATTGTACAAAGTATAACATTGTTATATGTTTACTCTACAAACTGAAAAACGAATCTCGCCTCTAAACCCTTCTCAACGCAAATCTTAAACTCTTCTTGTCTGTAATCTAGAGCGCGGAGAGCAGGCTGATTTAAGATTTTACAAAAAGTTTAGGGAAATACTCAGTACAATTGTCACTTAAGATCTATTTTTCTTGCACATAATCGCTTATTAGTGGCCTCTGATTAATAAATTGACAATACTGCATGGCAAAACCGAACAGAAGACCCCAAAACAATCGTTTTGACGAGAATAGAAACTTTTAAGCCACTTTAACGTGAAACTAGTCGCTATTGTCACTTAAGATCGATTTCTATAGCACATAATCGCTTGTTAGTGGCCACTGATTAATAAAATGGCAATACTGTATAGTAAAACCGAACAGAAGACCTCAAAACAGTCGTTTTGACGAGAATAGTAACTTTTAAGACACTTTAACGTGAATCTAATCGCCATTGTCACTTTAAATAAATTTCTATTGTACATAATCGCTTATTAGTGGCCACTGATTAATACATTGGCAATACTGTAAAGCAAAACCGAATAGAAGACCCCAAAACACTAGAAATCAGCAAAAAACTGGTATAAAGTATTTTCATCCCGGGTGCTAGTGATATTTCCGATTACGTCAACTAAATCCTTATCAACGGTATGTACTTACAGAGTCTTTAATCTTTTTTATAGTTCATGAAGGAAATGTGATCTTTCCAAAATGTTTTTGGTATTGTACTTCATATTTATTACCTCTGACATAATAACCAATCTATTTTATTGGGTGCAAATAGGAGTTATCAACTACTAAAGATAAATCTCACGTAGTCCCAGGACAATTCACATAGTTAAATTCGTTGGAAATTCAATCCATGTATTTAATTAAATGATTAAGAGTTCATTGTTACGATCAATACTGCCAGAAAATAAATTGTGATGTCAAGGTTGTCTTTATTAGATTGGCCAGTTATTCAATTTCCATTTCATTTCTAATTATACATAAGTTGAAATGAAGAATAACAAATAGTATTGTAGAACATTCAAACTTTTCAAATCAATTACAAACACAGATTAAAACTATTTAAAAAACGATACACACAAAGGATTGTTAGTGTTTGTCGCTGTGATAAAATCAGCAGTAGAAAGTGTTATCCTTAACTGATATGCCTCAATTCAAGAGGAGTTTTTTATTTAATTTGTATACCAATTTTTATATATCTAACCTAAAAACTCACTTTTATTAAATCCACTGCATTAGGCGCCCCATTCTTTTCACATTTTTCTTTTAGGATTTTTTCTATATCTTCGGCATTTGGTAAATTGGTGCTGTTTAAATCTACCTCATCAGGAAGATTTACATTGAAATCTCCTAGGCCTTTTTCTATGGCGTCCTTTACTTTATCTGCATCTACATTATTTAATGACTGGCAATTTGTAGTTACTGAAAATAAATGAATATTATATTTAGGGGGATTAAGGGGGTCATCCCATGTGATGACCTCAAAAAATCGATTGCTTTCTTAACATGTCTAGAATACGGTAGTTAAGTGATTTTTAAACATTCGAAGTAGTTTTAAAGATACATCAGTTAGAAGAAGGAGCTGTACGGAGCGCTAAATTGGCAGTCGGAGTCCGGGCCTATTGTGTACAGTCAGCTTGATAACTGGCTCCGTTTTATACACAAGTTTCTAAAGGCTTAAGGAGGAATTTCTATAATTATTTTATAGTTATTTTAGTCATTGTTTAACTTCGAAGAGAGCAACAACTACAAGTTATTTCTTTATTTCACTTTGTGAAACTTTATTAACACGCAAGATAAAACTATGAAAGAAGAAGCAGGAAAGCCACAGGAAAATAAAATAAAGAGGCTTTTCATCTCTATTTGAAGCTTATACATAGATTAGAAAATACACTGTAAAAGTTTTAGATATCATGGTTATGAGTAGTTTTTGTGGTGCATGTAATAAGTATAAAAGTAAAAAAAACGATCCTTTAGAGTAAGAATGGTAGTATGCACCATAAACCATTCCGGAAGTTCCGGTAAAATGGAAATAAAAAAAAAGAATGTGTTGACCACGTAGAAAGTAGAGAATGGAAACGCAACTTCGAGCTCTTCAAAGGGATAAAACAAATAAAGGAATCGGTGGAAAAGGAGCAAGTAAAAGTTATTCAAGAAACAGCGAAGTTTTACGGATTAGCTATTCGCCGTCAGCCACATTCGCTTAAAGATATGAAAAAGGAAGTTTGAGCAACGTATTAGCACAAATATTCTTCAGATGAAAACCCTCAACATCAATTTTGCCCAGACGGCGAATACTGTTGGTGTAAATGGAAGCTAAGAATGAGCTCGACCAATTTCATTACGATAAACTACCTCTAATACCAAAAGTGCAAGTAGCTATTAAACCTGTTTTCGGAGATTTATCGAAAGACGAATTATTAATTAGTTGATTTGGACTCGTAAGTATCTCCATTCTGGCCCCAAGATAGTTGAAATTGCTAGCTACTTATCAGTTATAATCTCTAATGAAGGTTTTTGAAGGTGTTTTATGAGTAATGTCGGTTATAGGCTACCCCATTAGCCGCGAAACCCATACTTATGTTGAGAAACGTGACGAAAAGCGAATCTCACGCTCTGAGCAGCGCTTGAGTGATGTCGTTAAACAAGCCAGGATACTCTATGGACCAGGCATCGCCGATTGAGGGCGAGTTTTCATAGTTTCAAGCGGACTTGAAATTTGTGGAGAAAACAGCACACGTAAACGTTTGGTATGAACTGTTATCAATAAAAAATTCCCAAAATTTCGATTTTTTATAGCGAAAAACCAAAAAAAATTCACAACTATTTTCAAATGTCTACCGTAAGTCCAATTACAGATTAAAACGCCGCTAATTTCTGAAAATTTTTTTTTAGCTGAAAATTTATATTTACACTATTAAAATCGCTAAAAAACAAGCCGTCACAAGGGATGTCCCCCTATTAACTCTATAAATAAACTACTAGTTAGTTGAGAAATTTGAGAAAGTTGAGACTTGGTGTATTTATAACAATTAAATATCCATTTAATTGTTGATAATTCGGCCAAATTATAGGCATTGTTTATTACAACCAAATTCTACGTATTAAAATTATGTTTCATTTTATAGGTCAGATAGCAAAGTGATTCATATCCTGAAAAACTTTATTTATACAAATACATAGATTAAATCAAGGATAACTAGTTGATAATTTGTTCAAAATAATTTTTCCCACCCTTTCTAGTGAAATATCCACATCAAATAATACTTTCTCATTTACATTTTTTTAGAAACTTTCTAGAAATCGCAGCCTCCGCATCATCTAATCATACTCTTCTCATTTTTATTTCTAGGCGTATAATTTCTATAATCCTTTATCTTAACATTCATTATATACGACTTAATCATCTTGGTTATTCTTCTTCAATCATTCTTGTTTCAATCTCGGGCTTGACCATATTATTCTTTAACTTTTTTAATATCAACTCGTATTTTTTAATGTGTCATATAATTTGACAATCGCTGTTCATTACATCAACTTTTGGAAAACAAGAATAAGTTTTACATTAAGTGAGTTACATAAGTTTTGGCTTTAGAGCCACTCTGCACCTATACCTAGAAGATATTTTATACAAGACTCCACATCTCATTGTTCCGCTTCCAAAATAAGTAGACTACTCCCAAAGGAGGCTATTTCTTGAGGTTTTTGTGTCCCACTTCCCAAGTACTACTCCTTCAAGGTACTTAAGTCTTTTAATAAAATAGGCAGGGCATTTGCAGGACAGTAGATGCTCTGTTGTTTCCATGGTTTGTTCGCAGAATCTACAGTTGTCGTCCTCTTACATGCCTATCGTATTTGAAAGGGCAGTGACCTGTCAGAAGACCGACTACCAGTTTCATGTCGTTTCTGGTCATCACGAGAAGTTATTTAGTTGATATGGTTATGAATCTTTTGGATTGTCTTAGGTCTGAAGTGTTTCTCGAGTAAAACTTCCTCTGATTCTTTAGCCATTCTGCTTCCTCATTTCCTGGTATATCCTGGTGGCTTGGTAGCCACATTAGGTTCACTTTGTTTTTGTTAGCTAGTGCTTTTAGAATTTGTTTACACTCCCACACTAGTTTGGGCGTGCACACAATAGCTTTCAAGACCTTCAAGGCAGCTTTGCTATCTGAGAGAATATCAGATGTGATTTTATGGTATTGTATGGAGAGCTTAATTATCACTTTGAATGGGATATCTTTATTTATCAGTTCTAGAATTCTAGGTGACCTATCAGATTTCCTAACTTTAGTTTTACTGTCAAGATTAACATGTGGGCTTTGCTAAATGCCTCTTTCTTCACTATAAGGTGAAAAGGATATTAGCCTTTGACTCTTGTTCACTTTTTTTCTGAGCTGTTGTTTGTTCAGTTTTCGACCACCAAACAAGCTCTGTGTATATGACTGTTTGGTATATCCAGAATACCATCTTAGGTTTAGTCTCCATGCCTTACCAACAAGCTCATATAACCACAGAGATTTTGAAATTACCTTGTTTAGGTGATTGTTCAGAGTCATTGGAAAGAATTAATTTAGTTCCGCATAACCTAGAATTGTAAATCCAGTGCTGCTAAGTCTTCTTTTTACAATTTTCAAATTTTGGAAAACAAGAATGCTTTTTCGATTGAGTGAATTATAATAATTTATATTTACAAAAGAAATTAAAAATATTTTTGTTGTTTTTCCCTTAACTTCGAATTATTATAATCAATAAAAACTTCTCTATTTAATAATAATTTCATGTGACTCTTATTGATATAACAGTACAAAATCAAATTATTGATGTTGACTATCAGGTTCAAATTACAATTTCTGATAGTTAAAATTTGTGAAAATAATTTTGTTCGTAGTTTTTAAATTCCTTCAAAATCCTTGTAGGCATAGAAATGTACTCCAGAGTAAAATATACGGTTATGGAAATACCCAGTGGCATTATTAAATTTACAATTTTCGAAAACTATTTCTGCTATGGTAAATGTTCGATCATAGTTAATAGAATTGTGTTTTATAGGCCTTGATTGATATGACTATAATTTTTGTCATTGAATATTTGACTGCATGATTAGTTTATTTTATTTATAATATAGGAATTTCATGAAATAATGGTTTCAAACATTCTATATAACTGAATAACTGTGATTATAGGTACTATTTGTTTTTTTTTTATTTATATCATCTCAATATTTTAAATAAATAACAAAAACTTCAAGGTAATTTCTGAAAGTTTAATTAATTGAATACTACACAATCAATATTTTCTATTTAAAAATAACTAGTTGTTCACTTTGAAATTATAAAAATCATTATTGTGATGACTATAATTGACATCAAATACTTAAAATTTATAAATGTTACCTGCCACACTTAAATTTAGAATAAAGACAACAGAATTGAATTAGGTAGTTGTAAAAACAAAGTCCAACTCCAATAATTAGAAACGAGTTTTTTATCACAACCTTGACTTCACTCTTTCAAGTAATAAGCACACAAAAATTAAATTTAGTAATATAATTATTAGTAAATATTCAAAAATTATAATGATAATTATAAACTATGCCACTTTGGTGATAGATGTTGAAAAATTTATATTTTCAAAAACACTGCTTAAATAACCACCTATAATTTAATTATATATATAAATTTAATAATGTGAGAATTTGAATTTCTTTTTGTTAAAATGAAATAATAATGACATTCATAAAATACTAAGAAATATTAATAACAATACTAGAGCATATTTATAATAATATGAAAATTGAGAAGTCATGTGTTAAATAGCATATTTTCATATGATAATTGTCAGTAATATTCTTAAAATTGATTCAATATTAAAAGACACAATTCAACTATTAACAAAGCAATATTTTCTTTACTTTTTACATTCTAATTAAATGAATTAAAATGATCTGTGGTATTATTTGTTGGAAAAATATTACTTTTATAAAAAAATGTAAACATGTAATAAACGTGTTCACCTATTTAATGTAATCCTACCAGTTTCTTGGACTTCTTCTTAGTTAACATTTCCTATCAAAATTGACTAATGAATTTCAATACCAAATAGATTTTTGGGATGAGCTGTATAATTTTTTTATATATTTGATTGTGTCGTTAATTGTTAACTTTTTATCTTAATGCTTTCAAAAGTTTCCCCAATGTAATTTCGCAATCGACCTATTTATATGAATTAGTTCCAATATTATTGCAACTTTTTCCTCCTTTGCAACAATTAGCGACTTGTTTGTTTCAATTGTTTTACATAAAGAAAAATGGTATAAAAATATTCTAGTTTTTATAACTGACAAACGTTTAAAATAATGAAGGAATTTTTTACTTTTATCTTTCTTTATATCGGTATCTGAAAATATTATTTCAATATATTAAATAATAAGTATAGTATTTGTAAATTTAGTAGATTATACTCAAATTCCAAATTGATAAGAAATATTATTTGATATTCACAACACTCGACCTGATATTAATCAAGGGGGTCAAAGGGTAACATGTAAATTAATTAAAATCTAGTTGATGTAGACAAAAAGACTTACTTATTAAGATAAAAATTATCACAGCTTGTTTTATAAAATTCATTTTGAATGAATTAAAAATAATTGGAACGGTTTTTAAATGTTTCTAAGAGAACATAAAATTACCCACAATTCACTACCTCAACTCTGATTACTTACTAAAGACTAACTAACCTCTATGTGAAAATGACAAATGTCAACATAAAAAAAACAAAGGAGGAGACCAATCAGGGAACAAGCATAACACAGTGTTGCCAACTTTTCTATATAAAAGCAAAAAATCATGAATTTAAGTCTTTGTTGAAATTTTATATATTTTCAAATTGATAGTAATAACTGGTTAAAAAAATGGGGGTTAAAAAAAATATGATTTACCACTTCAAATAGTTGGTGTATTATTATGTTATTGCGAATATGAATATTTATATATTGTTCGTTAAAAATTTATAATACCGATTTGTAATGAATAAACAAAATAATAAAAGAAGTGATTAGACTTAAATTGGCATTTTCCAGTCACAGTTAATTACACCATAAACCACCTATTTAGATCTATGATTAACACTTAATAAAAATAATGACTTGACTCTATCTGACTAATCATTGAAGTTTTATACGTAGTCTCAAGGTTTTGGCTTAATATTTTCGACAAAAAATATGAAGAATTAAATATAACAGTTATAATGACTAAAAAAGCGACATCTAGCGATCGTATCAAAAATCACAGATTTCATTTCTGTTATCAATCATTACTTTGCTTAAAGCTCAGTTTATGCAGCCAAAATTAGAATTAAACTAACAAATTAAATTAATAGTTGAACAACACTGAAATCATACTTATAGTTTATGAAGAAAATTGAGTAAATTCAAATTAAAATTAAACTAAGAGTTCATCAACTTTTACTTACGTATACCGAGGTGTTTTATTTTTAAAACTGATATAAAAAAATACGAAAAACAATGTCTGAAAGTCAGCAATATCCTTTAGAGAATGGAACACTGATACGACAGTATCAGGACCTTTCCACATTTGTATGACAGAAAGGACCCATACGGGGAATTTCTATTGCGTTACTAGTAATTTAAAATTGTCTTTGATTTACTGCATAAACCAAAAAATAACCACCAAGAAAATTTAGTGTAGTTAAGTTTTAATTTGAGCTGCATAAACCAAGTTTGAGACTGAGAAAAAAGTGCTAAGCTGAAGTTACTTATAACCTCGAGATTTATTGCCCGCATTTTTAATATGGTTGAATTATTGCAATTTTAGTTATTGTTACGCTTTATAGCGGGCATTCCACAAACTAAAAAATCCATTCCAGAAATCCAATATACACTTACCTCGATTATTTGGCCACCTGGTATAACTAAGCACCATAAGTCGCTTAGTACAGCATTATATTTCAAGGCAATTTATTCCATAACGTTCGTGAATAAATAGAAAATCCAGATCACTATTATTCTTTTAAAGACATGCATTTCATAGTAAATAGGTAAAATTATTGTAATTTGTTCTGATTTTTTCATTTTGCTTCGAATATAAGTTACAGAAATGTTGAAATCATAGATTAATGTCAATCAAAACCACCTAATAGTTGAGTTTTGACCTTTAAATTCAATAGTTATACTATAAACATGATATCAAGTCCTTAATATCAAGGTACTAAAAAGTAATATGTATTCTATATCAGAGCACAACTACAAATATTATACGCTCAAGGATGTTAAATTTGAGTAAACTGAGAGTGGGTGTAGTAATCATAATTGCATTTGGGTGAGTTGCTTTTCTGAAACTTTAACCTGTACCAATCCAAAAAACCTTTGATTTTGATAACATTATTTTTGAGCGTTTTCATATTTGTATATTTATAGAAATTTATTCAGTTGTATATTTCAGGTGCTTAATAATTGTTATTCAATATAAAAACGAAAACACCCACTACAATATCGCCAACACTCACTTTTACATTAGACATTTGTAATTTTTAAATTGTTGAAAAAGACTCTGGCATGGGAAATGCAATATTGAATCAGACAATGACCAAACGCAGGGTTTTGCTTGATTCGGTATAAATTATTTTGATTTTACTATGGCTGAAAGTTAAAATTTTTTCAACTACACATTCCGATCTATTTATTGCTTAATTGTTTACTATTAATTTCTTATTTATATGATAAATATAAAACAGCACCCCAGGCCTTATAGGCAGACCAATGGCTTGTAGTCTTTCTACTGCTTTTCTCAAACTCCTTTTGTTCAAGGTTGCATGGCGCCAATTCGCTATTCCGAACTTCTGCATCTAGCTTTTTTCTACGTGGACGCCCTCTTCCTCTTATTAAGGCTCTTTTCACTCACCTGTTTTTTTTTCGTTGTAGCTGTATGCCCCAACCAAAGCAGTATTTTTGCCCTATATAGCTGATCTCTATCTGACCATATAACTTTTTAATCTCTACATTCGTTCTTCTTCTCCATTCATCTTGTTCCACTCGTATTCCTCCAAAATTTTTTCTTAATACTCCTCTCTCCCATGCAATTAGCCTGTTTTCTTCTTTCTTACTCATGACCCAGCATTCACAACTATATAACACCGTAGGTTGTATAACTGTCCTGTAAATTCTTAGCTTCGCTACCCTTCAGATAGCTTTGGACTTTAATAGGTTGTCTAGTGCATCAACTATTTTATTGCCTCTTGCTAATCTTTTGTCGATTTCTTTAATTTCGTCTCCTTTACTTGTTACCGTCACTCTCAGGTATTCATACTTAAAACTCTTGTACTCTATCAAAACGAAACTCCTTATTTTTGTCTGTTGTGATTTTTAATTGGTTGTCACTTAAAAAGTCGTTACCCATTTCCATATACATACTTGGTTTTATGTATTTTTTGGTGTCTTTTCAAATAGTAGAAACATTTTCTGTAGTTCTTATTTTGTTCTGGTTAAATTTCCCACTTATATTAAGCGTAATTTACATTAAGGATAACTCCTTTAGCTAATCCAAAAACATTGTATAAAGTTAATTATGCTAAAATTTTGGTTCTGAAAAAATATTTTGGTGGTAGTTGGTAAAAATATATCATTAAATTACTTGTTTGGAAGTACTAAGTTTCCCACTTATAATTAGTATAATTTCAATTTTGAATAGCTTCCTTTAACTAATAAAAATAATGATGATAGTTTCCAAAAGGCTCTGATGTTACCTTAAATATAGGTAGAAGGAAAGTAAGTATGAGACAAGTGAAAATTTTTATTAAAAATTATTTTATTCCCAAATTTTTACATTTAGTATACATTATTTTAAAATGGTTCTAATATAAAAAGCTTTTTTTTAATCATTTATACAAATTTATATATTTTCATAAAAATACTTAAAAGAGTAGCACAAATACAACAGCTCGTTATTGAACACCCATTACAGAAAAAAATATACTAAATAGAGATTCTTTGGTAAAAAAGAACATTTATTGACAATTTAAAATAAAAATTAATAAAAAGTAAAACAATGTACAAAAAATGAGTATAAATTATATAAATATAGATACATACAAAACGTTGATATAACTTATAATGAATAAAATTTTAAAATCATCACAATTTTATTTATTTAGAAGTATGTACACAGGTAAGTCTGCAATAATGGGTATATTTTTATACAGTATTGAAAAAAAATAATAGAACATACTAGTGTGTGTCAGCATTTATTTTAATATAAAAATAGGATTGTTGTAAACACCTTAAATGAATGTTAGTTGATTCAATCGTGAAATTTTTTAAGTTCATACGCTTATAAAATTGTAAAATGTGTTTTTTTGTCTTAATAAAGTTTTTAAAAACGAATTTTCGAAAGTTAAATATATATTTTGCACAGTCGGAGTAGGATTCATGCGATTGCGAATTTTAGCATAGTGCGGTGAAAGATTCGACTACGTATTTTAATACAGAAGCGCGAATATCTACGTTTTCTTCGAGGGACAGGAACTTCAGATCGCTGAAGACTTTTAAGAAATCAGGAAATTGAGGAAAAGAAGAATATCAATGTGAAGAAAGAAGAGGAGCCACGGAACAGGATCTGAAAAATACCTCCGTTATTGTTCATTTCAATGAATGTTAGTTAATTCAATCGTGAAATTAATTAAGTTCATTCGCATATAAAATTGTAAAATGTGTTTTTTTATCTTAATAAGATTTTTAAAAATGAATTTTCGAAAGTTAAATATATAATTCCAGTTTGGTTTTCATTTCATTTTTTCATTTTTATATCATTGTTTGTCGTTAATATTAATTATTTTTGTGAATAAAGCAATATTTTCATCAAACCTATTGTTTTTCTTCAAATATATTATATTTAAATGGCCAATTTCCATTGATTACGAATCAGTTTTAAATTATCAAGGGGCCAATGTCCATAAAAATATGGCAAAAATGTGCAAAAACTAGGGAGAAAAATATTACTGAATTGAAAGGTACAACTTTGAAAAATAATAGAACAGAAATACTTGAAAGATTCTTAAAATTCGTTAAACTTGAATTGGGTTTCCTGCCATTCGAGAAAAATGGACATTTGCCCTTTTTGTTCCAAGGTTCAGATATTTTTCACTTATCTACAATATTGCTTTTTACTACTGCCTTTTCAAAATGTTATGTATAGATAGCTGAAAAAAAATTAGATTTTTAAACGTTAAATCTACCAACTTTAAAAGATATAGATAAAATAAAAAAAAGTTTCGGTAATATATGGTTTAAGATTATTGACATGTATTGTAATAAATTATCTTTTTAATTAGCTCTTGTTTTAATGTAGATCGATTTTGAAATTTACACTGTTAGATTATAAATTTTACATAAATATTCCTAAGTTTCGTAAAATGAATTGGTTGATTAAGAAACAGATAAAGTCTGTTTTTTCATTATTAGCAATTTCCATGGATTTTGGTCGTTCATGGTAATACCCATTATCTAAGAATAGACCTTTACATATTTTAAAATAGATTGCATTGCTTCTTTCCAAGAATTTTGAGAAAATAATAAACTTCGTACTTAAAAATCAACTATAAACACTTCTTTATGATCTAATTCGTTGGATACTTTTTTATTTGTTTTGGACTATTTACTAGTAAACTAAAATATTTTTATATTTAATTGAGATGTATTTTAATTTTAAATTTCTATGAATTCAATAAAACAATAGTTGTACTGGATATCTTTGCAACTTTTTATGTTTTCAAGTGATCATATTTCAATATATTTATGAAAATTTTCGGCTTAATAGCAATAAATTTGATTTTTCTAGTCATTATTAGGCAAATTTGCGCATATAGAAATATCACGTGATTCACCAAAACAGTTGAGATTTCACTTATTTGACAATATTAAGTACTTACATGTGAAGTTGTCATGAAATTATTTTAAAGCAAAAAATCGCTTGGTGAAGGAGACTTAGGTTGAATATTTCGGTTTTAAAATATAAAAAATAGATAATCAATGGATTCCACATAAAACTTGTAAGTTTTCTGTTGAGTCTTTAAGGGTTTCAGAATCAAAGAAAATGTCTTGAATTAGACTGGTATCCCTATGATCCGGAAGGAGCCTAAGACTCATTTTGATGGTTGTTACTTTTACTCATAGTCCAGAAACAATGATTTTGCTAAATTCACAGAAATCGGTACAGTTTACCAGTGAAAATGAATAACTATGATGATTATTAGCCTCAAGATTTAAAGAAAGAAATTTATTAGCCCCAACGGTAACAAACATGCTTTCGAAAGAAAGTGAGTTATTACCAATTTTTATTGAAAATGAAGAGCTAATGTACTTGTATGCAAAGCAAAGACATGGTTTTAAAAGAATACCAACTGAGTTGTAATGATAAAGCACCAAATTATGAAAAAATTGTGGAAAATATGGCGACAAGGTTTTTCTAGGAGCAAATATGAGTATCAAGTCTCATTATCTCCACAATAATCGAAATAAATTTCCAGATGATTTATGAAATCCCAGTGCGGAACAAGATAAGCGCTTCTACCAGGATTTTAAAGAGGAAAAGTATCGGGATGAGAGGGCTGGCATATGGTCTTTAAATAGTAATTATCATATAAAAAAATTATGAAAGAAACGCATATAAAAGGTGTTGAAATATAAGTTTTCGAGATTTCCCCTCTCAATTTACTTCGATGTATCCTAATTTCTGAGAAAAAATGTAATTAAAACAAAACTATTGTTGAGCAGTGTATTATTAGATTAATATAGTGTCAGAGTTAGAGATATAAATTTGATTTATAGCCTGAAGATCCTGAATAACTCTCATTTTATCATTCTTATTTTTAATGAAATTAATAAAAAGGATAAGTGTTTTCTGATCAAACAATTTTTTTATTCTTAGAAAGAATGCAATGTTGTTATTTGAGTAAAAAATATCTAAAAAAGAAATATATGTACAACTTTAAAAACAGTAAATAATAACTATATACAAAAATATTTTTAATATATAAGGAAGACTGTACAATTTAAAATGTGTTAAAATCAATTTTAAAATTTACATATATGTCACTTATCATTGAGGGGCCGTAAGGTTTACACCTCGGAATCCAGGACCAGTTAATGAATCTTTATATAAACTTTGGAAACGTGTTTTTCTTAGTATATAAAAAAATGTTATAAAAATTTTTATAGGATCTCAATTTTTTGATTATTTTTAATTTTTTTTTATTTATATTAGTTTAAAGTTATATTTTTAAAAGAAGAACTATTACAAACACTTGATCTTGGAACTCAAGGAACTGCAGGTATATCGATGAATGTTGGGGTGTTGTTAACGCGGGCCCTAACGGAATAGTACACGTAGCAACTTGCTAGGCTTAATACGTAGCTGTTATGTTAATTTGAACAACAAATATTCACTCATATAGATATGTACACTGCCGAGCATAAAATTACGTTCATCTCGTAATTTTAAATTATTTTAGAATTTTTTTTATTCGGTTGTACAGTTTCCTAACGGGTTAAATTGAACACACTGTTTACAATAAATCGAAATGTTGAAAGTTACAATGTAATAGTAAAATTTAATAAAATAATATAATTCATTAATTATTATTTTGAGGTTAGTTATTAATATCAGTGATATTTGTTGTTACAGCCTCGAATCAAAATGGGTGATCCATCAAATAGTGATGATTGCTTCATTTGCGATAAAAACGGATGTAGTTCTGAACTAGGATATATTATAAAAGTTGGTAGAGGAATATCAACATTAAAAGCTATATAAAAATATTTTCTTGTCACGCAGAAGCTTATGCTGACAGACTAATAATGGAAACTACTGTTAATCTGCAAAATGAAAACATTGCTGTAGTGTCCGAAGATGTAGATGTTTCAACTCTCTCACCAACAGATTGAGAAATTTATTTTCGAAAACCGTCCAAAGACAAAATACAGCAAAAAACGTACTCTTTTAAGAGTTTGGAAAAATATTACTAAAGTATAAAGAGAATAATCTGTTCATCGCTGGTTGTGACACGATGTAGGCTCTGCTCGAGCGTAGCAACAACGTGTTTGCAAAAAATTTTGAAAGACTTTTAAAATGTTGCAATAGTTTTTAAAAATGAATGCAAAAATATCCATGAAATGTTTAAGGTTAGGTTAGGTTAGGTTACATGCACTATTGCTTTATAAGATGCCCTCAAAAAATAAACTATATTAATGTATTAAAATGTAAATCTTTTTTGAAAGCAAATGCTAAAAATACCTGCGTTAAACCACCTACTGTTGATGCCGCTTTTTAACACTTTAAGAGTATTTTTGCAAATTCAAACAAGGCTCTGGAGCGAAATATCGCCAGAAGAATGGGGTTGGAGATATGAATGCGGAATATTGATACCGCAAACAATGTCGCAGCTTCCAGCTCCATAATCTTTACTAAAAATTATTTTCTGCACATGTAAAACAGGATTTGGAGCATCTTGTGGATGCGGAAAATGTGGATTGAACTGCACTGCAGCTTGCTTAGAATGCAATGGTGACAGCTGTAAAAATCCTTCACCTACAATCTAAATCAAAGAGATCGTTAATGACTAATATTTTTTGTAAATAATTATTTTTACAAAAATCTAATAAATTGACATTGAAGTTAATCTGCAAGCATAATTTATTACATATAAACATTTTTTCCTCTTCCACCTCTAATTTTTGAGTAAATTGTTGTAATCGATCAACTTTTTTATTTGAGGCTTTAATAATGCAGTCAAATACTTATTATACAGTTTCATTGACTGGCCCTGGGTTTGGAGATTTTATCATTTTTATGCCTTACGGCGCTCCACTATAAGTAAATAATTCAAATCAGTTTTAAACCAAAGTGGGAATATAAAAAAAGTTGTTTTCATTTGAAGGATAAAAGAAGTTTTAAAAGTTGTGGAAATATAAAAAAAGTAATTACCTTCAATGAAAATTTATCATCGATTCAAGATTAAGCAAATAAAATGAGCATTCAAGGAATTTAAAAAGTGTAAAAGTTATTGAATGACATATCGCACTCCTATTTCAATAGCGCCATACCAAAAAGTTGACTTACCGTTCAATGTATACTTTAAGATTATTTTTACAGGATTTAATTGTGCCAAATCATTAGTATTAACAGATTCCGCGTGAGGCACTAAGTGTCATTATTACAATGAGTTATTCGCGACTGTATGTATCATGAACAGGGCCGTATGCCATGATGTCATCTCATTTCATCAAGATATGTTACAAACATCAAAGCTGTAGTGCCATAACCCAAACTGATTTTTATAATATTAAGAATTTTCAGACGCAGATCAGTACCTTCTCAAGTGAAAATCTCCTATGAGAGTGAATATTTCCAAAAGGTGGTTATTAGAAAAAAAAAAGACTCTCATTTGGTTCTGATCCTGGCCTACAGAACTAAGCCAAAGATTGACGCAAACAAAAAGAAAGAGTAATTGTCCTTATTTAAAACCAGTATTATTTCAAAGTCATATCTTCCATATTTATCAGGGTATGTTGGATTTGAGGAATTAATTTAAATTTAAAATCCTCGTTCCATGTGGCTCAATATTATTTCGTTTTTTGATGTTGATCTTTCTGACATTAAACGGAGGTCTACTTAAGTGCGAGCACAACTTTTGTGGGCAAGTTTTAGTTCAAACATTTTTTGGCTTGATATTTCCTTGTTATTTACTTACATTAAACTAAAATATAAATAGTCAAAAACAGTCAACAGTAGTGCCATATTTACATTTTACATAATTAATCAGTAAAGATATTTTCAAACTGTATGTGCACCGAATTTGATACGCCTAATTACTGAATTAACTGATGTAGAAAATATTTCATTTACAATCGTTTTTGTTTTGGTTTTCCTGTAAAATTAACATTTCTGAGCTTATTAAAATAGGGGTGCGATATTTTTTTGCGTACAATTATGAATAATTTGAATATAAAAATTTATATTATATGCAAAATATACTTTAAAAAATTAAAATTACTTCTGAATGTGATTTTGATCTTAAAAAATATTTTGTATATATTTTTACTATTTTTAATCTAATTAATTAAAATCTATAAGAATATTTTAGATTTGTATTTAATTTACATGATATTTATTCTTCTATAAAATTTGATTGGTGGTTGTGCGACCCGCTCCCCCAAGTAGGGAATTCTCCTAAAACAAAGAAAACAATGAGACAAAAATTACAGGTACATGGTATTGATAATACAAACAATTAGTTGAGTAAGTAAAAAGGATCAATGTGATTCTATGCGAGTGGAAGCTAAGCATATCTTTAGCTAAAAAAGGAGTAAAAAGGGATCCCGAACATTTTAGAAATATAACTTTTATAATCTCAGTGTTAAAACTTGTCACGAAAATTATTGGAAACATGATTCCAACGTCAAAAGAACAATAGGGGACACAATATTCATAATGAGTTGATAGAAAACTCAATTTAGTTCAACAAGCTCATGTTTAGATGTTTTGCTGACCTCACTAAAGCTTTTGATAAAGTATGATTGTGTGAGGTATTTTAGATTCTGAAGAACAATATAGATTATAAATATCAAAATATTATTGAAAAGATAAACACCGGAAATATAACAAGGTTTAAAACCAGAGCTGGACTATCCAAAGAAGTACAGATTTTGACTGGGATAAGACAGCTTTACCCTATACTATTCAATATTGTGGACAGAATCATAAATACCGTCAAAAAGATCAATACAGATTACAAAATGGGGGATCGATCATTAAAAGTGTTATGTGGATGAATAGTACTAGAGGCATATAATTAAGATGACCTACGGAATCTACTATGGAGTAGGAAAACATCGGCACAAAAATATAATGAGCATATATCACCGGATATTTCAGAGAAATAAAGCAAGATGAGAACCTACAAAGCATACAATGGAAACAAGAGCCAAAACATCAACAATAAGAGGAATAATGAGAACGACTGAAATTAAAACAATAAGAAAAAGAGAAGAACTAGGAATTCAAGATGTGCTGAGATGAATTAAAGAATGTAAACGAGGTTGGAGAGATCATGTCGAAATAATGCCAAAAAATAGATGGGAAAAAAACCAGAAACCAAACACAAGGACCACCAAAAAGATGGTATAAGTTAAGCATCTGAAGAAAATCTGAGATCAGAATTACATAGGGAAAGATCCTATCATGAAAAAATAATACCTTCTAAACACAGGACATGATATAAAAAACCGGATATTTATGACATAATTCATATCCATGAATGGACAAGTGATTCTAGAAAGTAAGCTACTGAGTACGATGTAATTAGAAAAACTGCTAAATCGAATAGAAAACCTAAGGGTTAGTTTAAATAAATATAAAACTATAAACTAATGTAATCATCAATTTTGATTATTACCTGTCCTTATTGCCTAGAGCCCCTAGCAGCTTCCTCTAATGCTCTCACTTTGAGTTCACGTTCCCTTTGTTGCCTAAAATTTGAAAACTTTAATTATACAGATGACCATTTCCCAACTGGCCGTTACTTTTCAAACTATTTAAGAAAATATTGCCTGGAAAACAAGTAGATAAGCTAAGTATCTATTTATTTCAAAGAGATGAGATATTTGTTTCGATTTTATTTAAAAAAAAATTGTTCTGAGAATCCCTAAAATATATTCAAATAGTTATGGCTGTGATTTATACAACCACAGCTGTCTTGTTTTGATTTTACTACATCTAAGCTAGTATTAAGGTTATAAGATGTCAGTGAATGTTTTTTCTGACTAATGTATAAATATCCTTTTAGTTGTAACACCATAAAATTTTTTTGCTATTTTGACAATTTGTAGTCAATTGCTAGAAAATTGGAATTGTAATAGTGTCCTTTCGAAATTTCTCAATAGAGCTTCGGCTTAGCAATGTACGTAAATTAATTTCACTAGAGTATAGTTTAGTCTTTATTAAAAAGCTGTCATCGAATGAAATTTTAAAATAATTTTGTATGTGATTATGGTGTCATTTCCACTCGCCATTATATAATACATTGATTAATATTCCACTCAACACATACAACATATGTAACAGATACAAATAAACGATAAATTTTTTTGAAAAAAACTTTATTACAAAAAATACACTATAGTAAACAACAAAAGTGGAAAATAATTTTGAATTTAATACAAATATCACAAATTATATACAGAATTCGTATAAAAATATCTCATTTTAAGCACAAGTTGTACACTACATTTTTTTCAACGACATAAATACAGTCAAACCTCGATATAACCAATATCAAGAAACTGAATAAAAAAATTTGTTACATCGAGGATTACGTTTATAGCGTGTTCGTTATTTCGAGGTCCAGTTGGTGAGATGTCGCTATATCGAGTTTCAAAGGCAACGTGGGTCAATTTTGGCCGATGTTTCTGAGGATCTGAATATAAAAATCGTTACATCGAGGTGATATTTTTTACCAGGATCGACAAAATTCGTTATATCGAGTTTTTGACTAAAAAAATTTGTAGTATTTGTATTGATTGTATTATTTTTCACTTTTGTTGTTTACTGTAGTTTTTTTTTTGAAAATATTTAAAAATGTATTATTCTTCATTCATTTCTGTATATTCTACATGTTTCTTCATTTCTTCTTTTAGTCACAGGTTAATGAGTGTTTTTGGAAAGTAAAAACGAAAAAAATGGCTCTGATACCTTTCAATTTTTTTACGCAGAAGAATTTAACAAAGTAGGTTCGAGTTTATTTAATAAATCTTGGTTTAGTAACCTGAAGAATGTTTGGATGAATGTTGGCAATATAAATAAATCTATCGTGTCTCCATATCTTGCCACTAGCACTAGGATTCTCAGTGTTTACTGCTATTATTTTTGACAAACATGGTGATAGAAATAATGTTATGATATGTATATCATTTGACCACAAATTCGATGACACCTTTTATTAAATGTGTATATAATCAAAGAGTTTACAAGATATATATTTTATTAAAAACCTACCTAAGGTACTCTTCGTGCTGAGCAACTATGGAAGGATGCGGAGGGAATCTATCGCGTTCAAGTAACATCTGCCTTTGTAACTGTTCATGAGCTGCTGCCTGTATAGAGCAAATTATTTTAATTATAATACTAATAGTGTTAAAAATACATTGAAACCCATTATTAATGTAAATAATTAGAATTATTACAATAAAAAAATAATTGGAATAAGGAAATTATTTAGTTGATGTATTTATGAAGTCATATTATTCTGAAGTATATTCACAATCATAAATAATTGGATATTGTATTTTAACCAGTTCTGGTTTTACTATTTCAATTCGGAACCACAAACCTCCTTTTACCTGTAGTTTACACACAGATCTAATAACACAGGAGACCAAATTGTTTACGTTTCTAGAGTGAGCCAGCATTGACCCATCCACTTACTATGCTAAACAACTGTAGCCAAATTTATAAACAGTATAAGTTTATCTAAGATTAACTAATAGCAAATAGTGATTTAATTTCTTTTTATACCAAATTGTTTAATATTAAAATCAAACTGTTCATTATAAAATAATAATTTTATTTTATGAATTATTCGTATGAGATTTCTATACATATAAGATAAAAAGAAATATGACAACACCGTTTACAATTTCACGCTAGATGGTGGCTGGATGAATTTATTTCTTGCGGCGTTGCCTTCCAGAAACTGTGCATATATAATTATTTTTTTTTCAACTATTCATCTACGATATTTTGGTAAATATCTGTGATTTTTAGTGCAAAAAAATTTAAATAATCAAACAATTATTATAATTTCGCACCCTCCTTGTTATATAATTATTCTATAAAAAAATTATATTTGAACTGAAAATGCTCTATTTATCATTGAATTGTGTGTAGGTAATTTATATGACATGGGATGATTGGAATTATATGGAATAGACACATTAGTTTATGGTAGTTTTTTGTAAATTGATGTGGGTTATAATTTTGTATTAAATGTACTTTCTCTCTCCTTTTTGCACTCATTACTTGCTCACAAACAATATTGGATCCCCTATAGATACATTTTGTCAATGTAGTATTTTGTCTCTTGTGTTATTAGGCCTGTGGTATCTACCTATAAGAAATATAAATTATTTATAAAAAATTTGAAATTATATAGCTAGTCTCTAAATCAGGAATGAATGAACTAAGCATTTTGCCGCGTTCCCGGAAAGCAAATCTAAGCCGACAAGCATTACCCTCTCTTTTTTGCACTCATAACTTGTTCACAAACAATGTTGGATCGCTTTTAAATGCATTTTATAAATGAAGTATCTTTATTAGGTCTAGATCAAAATTCCATTGTTTGTGGTGATATATCTTTAAAATATGCAACTTTAAAATGTATTATAACAAAAAAATGTTTACCTGTTCTGAGATAATGGTACTTTTAGAATACATTCAAAGTTAGTGCCATTTATAAAATTTAAACCTGTAAACCAGAAATGTCTATCTTTTTTTTAACATAATTGCCATCAATTTTATGATGGAAGATTGAAAAATGTCCAATTATATTAGAATATAGATCAGAACAAAAGCATAAAGAATGAATAATTATCTAGTTCTCTTCATCAACTTTAATGAAAACTAGATAGAGGATTTCAAAAAAATGTTATTTCTGCATTAACAGTAAAACTGAAATACAACATTCATTCTTCTTAGTAAAAATTTCTTTTCACAATATTGTTAAATTTTTATAATAAATATTTTAAAATCTTGAATTTGGACCATTTGAAAACTCACTTGATGTGCCAGTTGATCTGCATAAGGTCTGCCCAACAAGTCAGGATGATGTAATCCCAATGGTCCCTCCCTGCTCGGAATCAACCCGGGGCGAGGGTAACCTGGAGCCGCAGATGCTTAAATATAGTATTTATATGAGTGAAATGTTTTTCCCTACATTGCGCGAAGTCTTTCAGAGCTTGAATGTATTTTATACTTCACACTGACTAAATAATTAAATGTCAAATTGGTATACATACAGGCTTTTAAGCTGAAACCCGTTCTCCAAATATTTTCTAATGTGAACAAACTAACATAAATGTATTGGGGATTGAGAATTTAGAGTCATTTTGTCTAAATGAGAGTAGAATAAAAAGATTGAAGTTTATTAGAGATTGAAACATTTTCGGGACTCCAACCTGTACATGTTTGATCAGTCTAGAGGTACAGTTCTAAAAACTATTTGTCCTTTTTTACTCGATTTGTAGAAAACTCAATTCAAATGCTATAGTACCTGGTAGTGGAAAACCCGCAGCTGCTGCCGCTGCCTCTTGCTGAGCTTGCTGCTGTTGAGGATGCAAATGTAGGTGTGTATGCGCATGCGTATGTGCATGAGTGTGGGCATGATATTCTGGTGATATACCCGCCATCTGTAGACGCACCTTCAACAATTTAAAAACACGAAGTAATAGAATATGTTATCAATATGTTAGTTATTACAAAAACAAAAAGAGCAATGAAATGATGAGAGTTTTTGTTTCCATTTACAAAAACACTACTTTCGAATATTGACAGCTGTGTCGTTACATTAACTGATTTTTATGAGACATTACAATTCTTTAGAACTGAATTGTCAAGTCACGTCACGTTTATTGTTTACAGACACTGTCAAATGAAATTTGATTGTTAATTATAATTTTTTATACTAAAGTATTCACGTACTTTATATAAAAAAAATTGTAGACTTACCATAGGATCAGTTGCGAGAGCCAATCTTTCAGCAGCCTCTAGCTGAGCCTGGTGAGCTGGATGATGTGGATGTCCAGGAGGAGGACCTCCTGGGGCACCTGGTGCTGGTGGTGGGGGTATTCCAAGCCTTTCCAGGCGTTCCCTTTCCATTTGCGATAAAGGGGCGCTACCCCCACCAGGGTATAAGGCGAAATGGTGAAGAGGAAGACCTCCTGGACCTAAAAATTTTCAAAATATTATTACGAATGCCACATTCATTTACATTCATTACATTTTTATATTTTTTTTACGCTTAAACTATTGTACAAATATGTTTTGTTAACAGGTGAATTATTTCTAATACATACCTACAGGTCCAGACAAGCCTGCAGCTGCATATCTTCTTTGAATTTCCAGCCAATGTGGATCCATTGGATTCGCAGGTCCTCGCATACCTCCTTTCATTATCTCCTCTTTTATCCTGTCATTTAATTCTCTTTCTCTAAGTTCCCTTATTTCCCTTTCTCGTTTTTCCCTTTCTAAGTGCTCCAATTCCAATCTATAAAATAACTACGATCAGACAGATTCTCACATAAAACTAGATAAACCCACCTCTCTCTTGCTCCGGGTCCATACATACTACTCAACTGGTACTGCAACATTGGATCCATGACATGAGAAGGGGGTATAAGTGACCTAGGCATGTGTCCTATAAAAAAATTAATTAATAATAAGCAAAGTATTAATAAGAATTGTTTTATACTGAATGAAATGAATGAGTATTTGAAAAAATTTTAGAAGCTGGACAAGATACTTTTCGTCAATTGAAAAAATAAAATAAATTTCCAATTAAAATTTTATAGAAGTTATAGAAAGAGAATGTGGTAGGACTTACCGGGACTAAAACCAGCATGTGGCCTTGCATATTCAGACAACTGTCTCAAAGCAGGTGTATCATTGAAACCAGGTCTTGGGAACCTTTCGTAAGGAGAACTGACAGTTTCCAAAGGCCCCCTAGATGGTGGCTTAATGTCTGGTTTTTCTGGCGTTGCATTTTTCCTCTGTTGAGCTTGTTGTGCCCTCTCCCTTTCCTCGCGTTCTCTATCTGCTTGCTTACGAAGTCTTTCTTCTCGCTTTCGAGCAAGCGTCGAATTAGGTACAGGTTTAAATGTGAGATCTGTTCTCGTACAAGAGTTATAGTCTCCACGGTTCCAATGACGCAGAAATCTACAAAAATTTATTTTTAAACAGAAAGCATCCGATTTATATTATATGTAAAAAAATTTGGGATACTAAATTTTTTTGTAACTAAAAAGTGACCTATTTGAATTTACCTCAGTTCAGTTTCTACAAGCCTAAGAATTTTGAAGTTCTCTGTTTTTAGTTTCAACGAAAAATAAGACAGAAAATATCAGAGCAATTTGTAGTTTCATAATTTTGCATATATTTATTCAACATAAACCAAAACATCAAATAGAACATTTCTTCTAGAGTTTTAGTTATTATTTTTTTAACTACGATTTGTACCAAAACATGAAATGGAAAAGGCAGAGTTCAAAACAGTCTAGGTCTGTTAGAAATAGTGATCTCATCTAATATTAAAATCTGTATAATTTTGATGTAGCTATAAAAAAACACACAATTAGCTTCAATCATAAACCAACTGATCGAAAAACTTACATTGCACTTTGACTTCTATGACATTCTGTATCTTCGATCCTAGGCTCAGGTGATGGCCCTCTAGGAGGTTCAATCGGACTGTTTTGTGGTTCGTCCTCGGGTGGAGAAGGTTCTGGATCCGGTTCTACTTTAATGACCTCGTCAGACATAATTTTTGGAGGATTCATTGGGGAAGACGGCGGATGCATATTGGCAGCCGCTTGGGCAGCATGAGCTCTCAAAGCTTCCAGAGAGGATGGATGGTGACCCATATTTGGTGGTTGTATCATTAAATGATGGGCGTTTGCAGTTTGAGGGGTGGGAGGTTTATGGATACTGTGACGTAAAAGTTGAGTACTTGGTGATAAACGATCGTGGTGAGTATGTGTGTGATGATGGGTATGCTGATGACTACTGGTTGAGCTCGATGATGTGTGGTTGATACTTGAACTCGATGATGTCTAAAATAAACGAAAAAAACTGTTATTATCATAAATGTGAGGATAACAATTCAACAGTTATTATGAATTTAATGATAAATTTTGAGTAATGAAAGAAATTATTTCAATTATAAAATATACTCAGCTTACCTGCGATACTGGCGGATGTGGTGAACTACTTCTAACCGTTTTTTGATTGACTTTATGCTGGACACTTTGACTCGAACTCGTAGAAGTACTATGCGAAATTGTAATACTATGACTACTACCATAATTGTGCTTATCTACAGTTGCATGTACAGAACTATTATGTGAAGTACTTTGGTGGTTTGTTAACGTCATTTCATGAGTTTGATGTCTTTCTCCACCATTTTCGTCGGATTCTCTTGTTTCTCTCTTTGAAGTTAAGGTACTACTAGTGCTATGTTGTGAAGACATCAAGGTGGCGCTGACAGTATCAATAGATTTAGGAGCAACTGAAATATCGTGTCGACTAGTAGGAGGAGGAACAGCATGTGGTTGAGGTACTACAGGATATGGATAAGGGTAAGAGAAAGGATATCCGGAATATGGATGTGGTCCATGGAATGGCATTTGGAGGAATGAAGGATGGACTAGATGTGGATGGTGAGGAGGCATTCCACCATATGATGAACCGTGAGGTTGGGTGGGGTGAGGTTGAGATAAAGAAGAGGTAGGAGCCGAGCTCGGACTAATCAAGTTCATTGCTGAGTGTGGTGAATTGGTACCTATAAAATTTTTTTTTATATTTTACTTGTTGCCTCAACAACCATTTTTGTGTAATCAATTATTAAATTTAGAAGGGGTCAGTCACTTAGTGAATTATAACAATAAAATAGATGCTAGGGTTATAACCACTTGGTAGTGAATTGAGGCTGTTCCCAAGGGGGTTCACTAGATCAAAAGTTTTCAACGATCATATAAATTTGAAGGACTAATGTTTTGCAGTTAACCCATGGATTCGGAATACACTCACCATGTTGTCTAATTGGTGGAGGTGTCTGTTGAGCTCCAGGTGTAGGAGTGTTAGTATTGCTACTACTTTTGGGAGTCGAACATTTATCTGATAAGGGTTTCGGACTGGGTCCGGTACTAGAAGATCTGATGTATTCGGGTTCCTTTTTAATATTCTCAACCGCTGGACCAGAAGAAGGACGTTCACTTCTTTCGGTACTAGCTGACTGGGTGGATTGACTGTGTTGTGCAGGAGGAATGTAGCCAGGAATCTAAAAGAAAAGTATAGCATAATTTTAGCAGGTCAACACACAGGATTTGAATTATAGCTTACCTTTACGTCTTTAAGACTTTGAAGAGGATCTGCCATAGGTGAAGGCAAATGATTTGGAGGTGCCACAAAACCTCCAGAAGTTGGTAAATTTGTTGCTAGATTCTGAGAATTGGAAGGTAATGCTAAACTTTGAGGAGGTTGTCCTGGAGGTCCCGAGCCTAATGCACTCTGCGTAAAACTGCTTAAACCATTCAAATGATTAGGAGGCATTGAGGAGCTTTGACTTTGGGGTACATCTGGTATTTCTTGTTTGATTTTCAAATTTTGAGGTTCATTTTGTTGGTGTTGAGACTGATTTTTTTCCAAGTTTCTAGGACTTTGAGGATGAGAAAATGGCAGACCAGTCATGAAGCTGTAGTGGTTTATTTGTGGTGCTTGGGAACCCCCTATTGTAACTAGATTACCAGATTGCATAAGACTTGGTAATGGGGGTTGTCCTATTGGTGTAGAATTTATCTGTACTACATCAGGTCTCTCTGGTCGTTCTATTCTGTCGGGTCTATCCACTCTTTCTGGTCGTTCTAACTTTTCTAATCGTTTTTCTTCTTCATAATGGTTACTAGGTGGAATATTTTGAGACATTGGTATAACTTGCGGGATGTTAAGGGGTTGGGGAAGCGTATCTGGAAAATTAAAAATAATACAAGTCAACATTTTATATCTAACAAATAACTTCACACTAATATACTAACCACTTTCTGTTTCAATTGAAAATTAACATGTAAATAACACAAAATTACCAAATATTACTTACTATAGGATGGTTGTTGTTCGCTCCTGTTTTGACTAGTTAATTCCATCGGCTCCTCACGTGGTTCCCTAGGTTCCAATTTTATAACAGTATTATTAATACTATTAATAGTCACGGCAGTAGTAGCATTGGAATCTTTAGGAGGTTGGTAACTATAAGTTTCTTGTTTAATATCCGTGAAATGATTCACTGAGTTCATATCGACAATTTGGTCTTTATGTTTATCTTGTGATGGTTCTTTCATTATTTTAGGTGCTAAGTGATTCATTAAAGATGAATCTTTCATACCGAAAGTTATTGATTCTTTGATAAGATTCTGTGGCATAAAAATATTGTCTTTGTAAGATGATTCTTCTTTTACCATAAGATCGTTATTTGAAGAATCTTCTTCTTTGGCAGGATGAATCCTGGGAATAATTAATTCAGTTTTGAAGCTCTTTTCTTGTAACACAGAAACTTGCTGAGGAATATGTTCTTTGGGAAGTTCATCAGTACTTTCACTTTCAATTTTCTCTGTTTTAATAACCGGTTCCTTCTTGAATTCTGTTTGTTGAGCGAATTTCATATTTTCCGGATTGAATCTTACGGTGTCCTGGTTGAAACTAGTACCTTCTATATTAAATTTAATATCTTTAGATTCCATTGAAGAGTCTAAATTTCTTTTTATAAGATTCTTCCTCTCGTTTATATCATCAGGAAGACGTATAGATACGTTGAGTGGCATAGGTTCTGCCAAGTGAGCCTTTGGTGGATTACTAGCTACTGCATTAATTGGATTGTTGGAAGGTGACAGTGCAAGAGGTTTGATGTCGGGTGATTCACTGATCTCTTGTTTTATTGGTCCTTTACAAAGTTGTTCTTGAGGTAATGAAGACGTTATGGTGGAAGGTGTAGTTGTAATAGTCTGTAAATTTATAGAAAGGAACATGTTTATATTTATAGGGTTCAACATTTTATGAAATATATTTACCATTGATGAGATTTAATTAGGACATTAAATTTCTTATTGAAAATTACTTACAGCAGGCAGATTTGTATTTGCAGGATGTATTAGGTTACATGGAACAGCAACTTCGACATTTTCATTTTCATTTTCTGGATTTTCAACATCTTCATTGACAGTTTCAGAATCGGTGGTAAGACTACATGGACTTTCTGCTCTATCTCTTTTCTTTTTGTGTAACCCAAGTTCACGTTCTTCCATATCATTATCTTCTGATTTTACATCTTGGGGTCTTTTTCTACTATCTTTGTTTTTATTTGGGGTTTCTGGTTTATCTGACTTCTTTTTTTTGCCTGGAGTACTCGTTTGGTTTGGTGTGGTTTTTTCGGCGTTTGGGTTAGTCTTTATTGGCGTTTTAGGTTCCGGTGTTTCTGTCCCGCCTCTTTTCGGTCTTGCACGATTGCTGGTTTGTTCTTTGGCTTTGTTTCGTGTGCGCATACGTTGAGGACTTGCATCTGGACTTTCTGTAAGAGGAAAAAATGTTGATCAAATTTATTCTTTAACGTCAAAGTCTATTTGTCTTACCTGCCGATAGATTATTTCCGCCAGCTGCTGGAGCTGTGACAGGTGGTAATTCGTTTGTCTTTTTGTAGTGAGCTCTGCACTCGTAACATAATAGTTGTCGGTCTTTGCCTCCAGGTTGCCAGTCTTTAGAATCTTTATGAAACAAAAAAATTGTGATTAAGGATTCCATGTGCAATATTTTCATGTAAAGAACTACATGTCAGTGGAAACTTATGACTATATCGTTAGCAAGATGTTCAGCATTGTAACATGTAATACTTGAGACAAATTAGATCACTGATTTTACTATATTCTTCATAACATTTCATTTAATTCTTCATTTAACAGAAAAGAAATTTGATAAAATGCTAGGAAGAGATAAAACAATACTTGTGAATGATCCCCTACCCATGAAATTCTTTTTAGTACTAAAAACTGTGTAGTAAAATATTCCAGATGACAAAAGAAACAATTGCTGTTATCAAAAAACTGTCTTCTTTCAAGCTTTTGGACGTTTCATAATGTTTATATAAATTATTACATTTCACTTTATTAGATTAATCTATAGTTGTATCTGTAACAGTAACTGATTATAAGAAAAATAATATCACATCACCACAGCCTTAAGAGTACTGGTTAAGCAGATAATTGAACTTCATAAGTAGTTAACCAAATTTTATTTGTGTTCAAAAGACTCATATGGTGAGTAACACCAAAATGACTGGTAGTTACAAAAACTAAGTCCACCAGTTCAAAACAGGGACATATATGTAAATAATAGATTGATTAAGTGAAATAAAAGTCTTAATATCTTCTTCTAGCTCCATTTACAACTATATAAGAATAAGGACTTACGTGTTGTAAATCAATGTGAATACTGACACTGTGCCACTCTACTGTCATTATTGTCTTCTTTATCAATGCCATCCTCAGTAACAGAACTGGGTTTGACAGATTATTTTCTTATTATTTATTAACTCCATACAATTATATACATAATGACAATTTATAACTTACGTGTTGTAAAACAATGTGAACATCGATACTGCGCTTCTCTACTGTCACTATCGTCTTCACTATCATTATCATCCTCAGTAACGGAACTGGTTTCTCCAGGTTCTTTGCCGGGTTGTGGAGATGGTCTGCTATTTTCAGTTTCAGGTGGAACGTTACGCCCTGGAGAATTATATTAGATTAACTTTTTGTTTTAACCGTAAATAACAATCATTGAGTTTCTTCATTTTGATAAATTAGTTCATTTTATGGACGAAAAATGTCTGTCGATTGATATAAATTATAAAAGAAAAAAAAATATGCATCCAAAGCCATATACATTACATATGAAGAGTTATGGATTTATACAGATGAGGTAAATGGAAAAGGTTATTCGTGAAATTGGGTATTTCGATGGTAAAAAAGCCTATCAAGAAAATTTTTTTATACACATTTCAGTATTGAATACTTTGTTTCGCACTTTTTTCATTTTGTATATATCAGGACGTCACCGAAAAACTCAAAAATTGATTGTTATTTACAAATTGAGATGAAAATCCCGTTAGTTTTGTTAGTATCAAAATCTAAACCATTCTAAGATATATTCTATACTACGCTACAGAAACGTATGGAATGGAAAAATCTAAAAAATGCAATACTCTTTAAATTTGTCGCCTTTTTAGATTTCCTCAGCCGTACGTTTGTGGTGGCCTAAAATTATCAAATTTTATCACAAAAACATTAAATAAGGCCCTACAACGAAGACTCAAGTACTGCATGCAAGTGTTAAAGGTCAATACAAGGCGACAAAATAGAACTGCGTCAACATTTTATATATTCTAAATTTTTATCGAAAGGAAGTTCTTATTCAGTCTTTGAGAATCTGTCAGTATAATCTCAGGATTTGGTCTTGTCTGGACATAAAATATCACCATCATCCCAAATTCGCTTATTGGGTGTTGAGGTTGGAAGCAATATGTCCTGGCACAGACACGTGGTCGAATTAGCTGGGGCAGCCTCACAAGAGCTTGGATCTCTCTTTGATACTAAAAACTATTTACACCGCAACAGCTTCCAATGCTCTACAAGCATTGTCCAGATTCGTCCATATATGGATAATTGTTCGTACATTTGGATATCGGCTCCCAAGCATACCCTGAGGATGCTCTACTCAATACAAAAGAGAGCTTAGGAGGAATGTCACTTACCTGACCCAGTCTATCACGACAGATGCTCTACCGAGCTGTACAATATAATACCACCTACAGCAGTATTTTCAAGATCAATTCGACAAGCAGTCGTAGCTCATGAGCACCAAGTTCGCCTGCAGACGACCAGAACGTCAATTTATCAGGAATCTTTTCTTTTGAGAAGTGCAAGCACGTGGAATCAGGTACCGAGGCATGTAAAGACGAGCACAAACTATTTCACATGAATTCAAGAATTTTGGTCATTGTGATAGATGTAGTATGAGAAGTAGCGTTTTCTTAAAAGTACTTTCTTCAGTTTTGAACGCGGTCTTTTTCAGGATTTAAAAAAGGGGACATTAAATACTTATTACATTTAATACATACGTACGAACTGGGGGAGTAATAGTTTTATTTAAAAGCTGTTGGTCTTTATTTTAAAATGTCGACACAGTTTCTGATAACAGATCAGTTTAAATTTTGGTTGGAACATTTTATTGATGGGATTAATTTTGATACAAGTCAAATAACAAAATGTACATTACGGTAGGATTTGAAAAATTTGTTGTAATATAATTAATACCCATTTAACGATTTTCATGCATACAGTTCGACATCCTACTTCAATTAATAACTACTTACAACAATACCACCCTTAAATACAAAATACAAATATATCTTTAGTACCACATATTGTATTGAGTATATCTGAGAATATATTTGTTTCAAAAATAAAATAACTTTTTAAATTACAAAACATTGCACAAAGTTTAAATTTCTATTGAATTAAGTTGATATTTGTTGAAAATTAGTCATTGAGAAAACATTTGAAAACATCAGCACAATTTACCATCACCTACTTTGGCTCATATTAGTATGTATGTATTATGTACCCAGTGATCCAAAGGATCTATTGTGTGCCCATTTCTTGCTGCGATACAGGGGGACCCAGTGTTTATAGCTGATCTGTTAATCCCATTCCTTGTAGAAAGTTCATAATGCGGGATAGCTGTAGCTGCCAGAGATCTTCGTCTTCTTTCTACTCTGGTTATAATTTCCCAAGAGAACCTGTGCCTGTTTCAGCCCCTGTAATTTATTATACCCCTATTTATCTTCGTTTCTATTGTTTTGTAGCTGATGTTGCGACAGTTTCTATCTAGATTAAACTGGGCACATTTTTAAATTGCATAAATTTCTGCTTAAAAAATGCTTGTTGCGTTACTCAGGCTTTCAGAATTTTTGGTTCTATTCCACTATTCCAGTTCTGTCTGCTGTTTTGGAGCCGTCCGTGTACCATTTGATGATATTTCTCATATGGTATTTGATCCCACTTACTACTACATCTTAGTAGGAAGGTGGATTTTTTCTCAAAGCTAAACTTTTTTGGTATTTCGTCCGAGGTATGTCCCAGGTTTGGTCATTTTTTAAGGATGGGGTTTCCTTGGTGATTTCAGCTCTGAACATTCTGAGTGATGTCTATGTGGGGAGGTGGGAGATTTAGAATCACTTCTAGTGTAGCTGTAGAGCATGATTTTAGGCTCCGATTGCACATATGCATACCAGTCTTTGTCTCTTGAGATTTTTTCTCGACATATTCAGACTAGTTCTGGTACACCGAACCACAGCCCCATATGTGATGAATGGTCTCACGATTACTGTGTAGAATCTTTTGGTTACAACACCAATTCTTCCCTGCGAAGTTTCTGCACACCATCAGTGCTTTTGTAGCTTTAGTGATTATCTCCTTTTTTTGTTTGTTTCTGAAAAGTTTACTATCTAATGTGAGTCCCAGATATTTCCCCTGTTTTTGACTAAATGACTTGCCCCATTAGCTTGATGGACTTAAGGTTAAGTTTATTTTTCCTAGTGGAGGTAATTATATAGATCTTATTCAATTAGTCCCACCGATCAACACCACCTTCTTTTGTAGTTGAGTCCTCTTTGAACTTTGTCACAGAGCTCCTCCTTGTGTAGATGACTATGTAGTTCAGTCAGCCCGCATGAGAGTTCGTTTACTACTAAGCCCCAAATAACTGCAACTCCTCCTTGCGGACGTCTCTCGTTAGAAGTAATAGAAATGGCACAGAGGGTAATTATATTTATATAATTAAATGGTTGTTTGGAATTTCGAACAGATGTGTTAAAAAAAAATTAAGTAGATTATTTGAAATTATTAACAGAAATGAACATGTTTGAAACTAAAGCTGTGATGTATTAAAACCTTCTTTAACTGATACAGTGGCGGCTAATTTTAGGTGTTTCCTTGGTTTGTTGAAATTTTTTCGTTATCGACAAATTTGCATTGATTTCATCAGCTTTTGTGCTGAAATGGTGGATTGTTGGAATTGTTGTAAAATAAGAATAATATGAATCACCAATCAATACTTTACATTTTTACTATACTTCCATTAATTTAATCATGTTGAGAGACTTGAGGTATGTTTCGAGACTCACTATAGTTGCATCTAATTGAACCAAAAAAATATGCCAGTATTGGAAATATAGTATTCATCATGTCCATTATGTTTAACCAATAATAAAAATCTTATTTATCTATAGTATTGGTGTAGTCTAATAGCTTATTTTCCATATAATTATAAAAATGGCTTTTGAAGTGTTCATGTCTTTTTATTTTCAAACTTAAGTCTTTCAGACTTAAGTGACCCTTATGTCCGTCAAATTTTCTGGCAACAAAAAGTACAATACTAAATCCAATAATTGTTACCAGATAAATAATACTGTAATAACGTGAATGGAGAAGTAGGCGGATTATTCAACTAAATGCTGGCATTTCGTGTCAGTAGTTTTTTATTGAGATATCATAATGCGAAGTATTATGATTTTTTGTTTTTGGATAACTAGTAAAACGATGTAATCAAATCATCATTTTTTTAGTTATTAATTTTTTTAAGTTCCATCACACTATAACATTTATGTACTAATGCCCCTGATCTGACAAAATATGAGAGGTTGAAGATCATATTCTACCCCTAATAGAAAGGTGATTGATTGAATTACATCTAGAGAATTTATTGCCCCAATTGAGATTAAAAATAAAGTTTTTGTCAAATAAAATAAAGAAATATTAAAAAAAATAAACTGAGAAATTAAATTTTTGACCAAATTTAATTTATAAAACCAATTTTTTTTAAATTAAACTAAGAGAAGAATTTTTTTGATTAAATTGAAAACAAAGTTATCTCATAAAACCCATTTTTTGACTAATTCAAATCAAGAATAACAATTATTTTGACAAAATGAAACCGGAATAAGCGAGTTTCGATTACATTAAACTCAATATTATTATAGTATAGTAAACAAAAAGTGATACTAAAGATATCTACCAATAATGTCAACAATAAAATTTATACCTTGTGGTTGTTGGTCTTGGGTGTTTAGAAAAAAATTCTGTTTTCGATTGAAAAAATTCAATCTTTTAGGCCACCACTAACCACAAATTCAAACTTACCTGAATTAGATGAAGTATTACCTCCTCTACTATTTCGTGTATTCCTAATTCTCCTCAGTGATCCTGGCGGTCTCCGTCTCCTGTGGGGTCTATTGTTATTTGCACCGGGCGTTTTCTTCCACAAATAATAAAATTCAACCAGTTCATGCTGAAAACATACTTCTCATTAGTATATTGACATATTTATTAAAATAAATTGAGCTACAATGGATAAACTTAGTCTTCCAGGATTATGTCGACATTATACTGCAAATATTTAGTCGAAATTTGATTTTTTATTACTCTGATGATGAATATATAAATGATTCATTCCTTTTTTCTTATTTATATAATGCCATGTTAGGAATGAAATCCATCATGCAATATATCCATTACAAGACCAATAAAATTAGAAGAATATCACCATTGTAATACCCAAAAATTAAAATTATTTGCACGACCTATTGTATTTTGACAGTCAAATTCTTATTTATGGTCCAGGATCCCCGTCTCATTTTTGCACTTGATTACTATCAAGTTAATTTTCCGTGAAAAGGTTCGTTTCGACGAGACGCTCAACTTTTTCCTGTGTGATAATTCTCGATTGTGGTAGATTACAGGGGTAGTAGGGATACAATATTTTGATTTGATAATTCTCAAAAATTTATTACTAACTGAACTTTTTTTTTGTTAAATCTGATAATTATCTGAATTATTCGAAAATAATTTTGTCCTACAAAATGTATGGTTGGATCAAAGAGTCCCTCTCCTTCCAACATGAATTGATAACGAGGTCATAAAAAATGATTACTAACCAGCTGATTTTTATTTACTTAGTTAATATTTATATAATTTAACAGTTACATTGTCCTACAAAGTGCGTGGTACGTTATTCCGGTTTTGTGTTCAAAAGTAGGAATTCAGATACTTGATATAAAAATAATTACTATGAAGCCGAACCTTCGTGAAAAGGTTCGTTTCGACGAGACTCCCAACTTTTTCCTGTGTGATAATTCTCGATTGCGGTAGGTACAGAGATAGCAGGGATAAAATATGTTGATTTGATAATTATCTAAATTATTCGAAAAAAATTTTGTCCTACAAAACAATCTCCCTCCTTCCAACATGAATCGATAAGAAGGTCATCAAAATGATTACTATTATCCTGGTCAATTGAATACATATTTGAAATTCAGATATCACAAATGAGGACAATGAAATAGATGAAGATGACAACGATGTTAGTAGCGAAGATTTCTCAGATGAATCTGATGAAGATTAATTTTTTTGTTTTATACCCATCTCACTAAAAAAAAAAGTTAGTAAAATTTTAAATGTTTTCACTGTCTCTTATGTTAAAAATTAAAAAAAAATAAAAAATGACAGTTCTTGTTGGACAATATTATTATAGGTATATATTGTTTTTATAATAACATAATTGATAACTATTTTTTTATTTAATGAGATGTACTCATACAAATAATATTAGAAGTGTTTGGGTGAGAAAATTCAATGGCGTATAATATTTATATAAAAGTGCAACTCACTTAGCATATTTGGTTAGGTTAGGCAATTTTTTATCCAATTTCAAGCTAAAGAAGGATCTGATTGACAAAATACAATTAGTCATTTTACATATCATCAATTATGTTAAAATTAAAAGTAATATAAACAAATGTATGTATCACTACTTTATCTAAACTGTATATGAATCACCTTTAAAAAAACCACAAAACTTTCAAAGTTTCATATATATTTGAATTAAAGTTAAAAAATATCCTTTGGATAGTTGGTGAGTCAATCTTAAGGGCAAGGACGGTAAAGAGGTAGCATAATAATCAAAGTTCAATAACTACTTCAACTTGGTATAAATAGAAATATATCAATATAAACAGAAATCCATACTAAACGTAAAATTAAACGGAATCGCGCGTGCTGGATCTCTAGAAACAGCGTAGCTAGGCTTTTTATATCTTCACGCTTAGCAGTCCCAAGAAAAAGTGAACTTACAGTTCGATATAATCTGTGTTCATGTACCAGTAAGGGGTATGATGAAACAATGTGAAAGGTAGAAATATCTAGATATGCTGCATTTTCATAGTGCTACCAGGTATATCAAAGAGGATTAAGTTAATTGTATGCTATTAGGACATTAAGAAGATTATAAAAGAAAGGTGACTTGGAATTGCCAATTGTTAATGGAAACGACCAAAGGGAAAAATATGTACCTGTTCTAAATAAAGTAATAAAATATACAATTCTGTTAATGAGATCAATTACCGTATCTCGATGAGGCAGTAGATCTTTCCTTATCCTGAAGAAATTTTTGCCGAACTGTCGAAGACCTTTGACGAATCTTTTAGTTTCCTCTTCACTCCACTTTTTATCGATCCCTTTCGGTACAGGACATTTTACTAAAGCTTGCAATGCTTTACCTGGATCATATCCAGAATCGTGTAACTAAAAAGTATATTATTATTGAAACAATCAGATTTAGTGAAAAACTAATTATCTTACCACATCTAAAGCATTGATCGTAGTGTCATCTCTCGATGCTGCATTGGCTCCATCCTCAGGACACCCACCATCACACATACCAGCAAAAGCAGCCATAGACCTTGCAGCGCGAAGGTACATTAACAAATCGGCATCTAGTGTCATAGCGGGAACCCATCTTTGTTCTTCGCGGACCCGAACCTGTTCTGGATCTGGTGACAACTGATCTGGCGGAACACTTGGACGGTATTCAGGAAGGACAGCCTGAGAATAATCAAAGTAGAAATAAAATGTAACTAAATTTTGTAAGGTTTATTACACTTTTTCATATTTATTTCAAACATTCTATTCAACAAAATGTAAAGTAGAAACACACAGACGAGCATAAAATTAGGGTCACTCAGAAACTTTTATTGTAATCTTATTCTTGAATACACTGTATTTCGAGGCGATAAAATTTGTCTGTATCACTAAGTTATTTGAAAAAAATTTATGTTTCTGGATTTTTTCGGTTGTAACATAGTTTGCTGACTGGATACACTCCAACAACCATGCCAAAGTTGGCAACATCGTAAAAGTTTCAGTCTTCTTCTTGTTTCAATATGGGTGAGGTTCACGGGAAAAGTGATAAAGAAGACAATTTATTTATGTACAAAAAACCTCTACAAAAAATTGGTCCTTCGAGCCGGATTCTCCTCCAACTTGAATAAAAAAATTTCTGTGGTTGAAAGTTTATAGAATAATTCCAATTAATGTTAAGTGATGAAAATTAAAATTTTTACTTTACTATGATTTACGTTGGAATAAAAGAAATTTTAAAGCCTTCAGTAGGGAGTATTCCCTCCTCTGGCATTCATAACAACTTACAAACGAGGAGGCTTTGGATCACATTCTGAAGACTGTCCCATTCCTGCACCAGTATGTCACGAAGATCTCTAGAATTACTGACACATGTCTCTGTAAACGTCTCTCAATCTCAACATCATCAAATGTATTTGCGTCTTCTCTAAGAATAACCATGAATGGTACAACATGGTCTTTTAGAACCTTTGTCAGGTACTTGTGCGAAGTTAACGACCCATACTAACTCCGAGCGAGTGTCAAAAGATATGCCTCTCCATACTATAACTGGTACTCCACCAAATGGAACTCGCTCGGCAATACACGCGATACATCGAAAAACATTATGCGACTCCAATCCGCTATTAGTTAAGTTGGAGTTTTGGGAACCGTTAGTGATATTCATACTGAACACAATATTTACACTACCACTACACCATCACCCACAATTATACTGTCTGACGCGCGTTTCGATAATCAAAGCAAACAGTTTGCCTTCAGTCCCTGAAGATGATAATTTGGTTATCGAAATTCGCGTCAGACAGTGTAATTGTGAGTGTTGGTGTAAACAGTGTGTTCAGTATAATCCGCTGTTATCAAAGTAAGGTGTTCTCGAGTAATATTCAACCTGGATTCATGGGAAAGCGACAGTCTAATAGCTCTAGTTTGAAAACATAATTCAACAGCATGAAGTCACCTCCTAACTGTCCATTCACTTATTTTTATATTTTTCACTGCTAGCAGATGATTTCGAAGGGTAACTGCCGTTAAGAATTGGCACAATAGTATAAAAATATATCTAAAATAATTTCAAATTACGGGATGACATTTTACAAAACATCCTGGAGGAAGGAGTATCAGAAGAATGAATTGGTCAGCAAATTCACCAGAAATGCATCCTATTGAACATGTGTGGGATTATATGGGCAGAGCAATATCCAATCGAGAAAACCCTTCAAGACCTGACTGTTGCCGTTCAAGAAGAGATGGACAATACGGCTGACCAGTTATCTATAACTTCGAAGTCACTTTTTGCTAACATACCGAAGGGCAGTTTCGAGAACTACCATCAGAAAGAGATTACATTCATCGAATCTAAGGGCAAGGAGACCTTTAAGGGTATCTAGACTTTCACGACGACACTTAGCTGCCAATCTCCAAAGGGCTCAAGAGCACAGGGATTGGATTTTACAACAATAGCGTAACATTCGTTTTTTCGACGAGTCCCTATTTGGTACAAAGCATCCTGGTGGAAGGAGATATCAGAAGAATGAATTGGTTAGCAAATTTACCAGAAATGTATTCTATTGAACATGGGATTATATGGGCAGAGCAATATCCAATCGAGAAAACCCTTTAAGACCTTATTGCTGCCGTTCAAGAAGAGTATAAAATTGAGCACATTTTATAAATTTAAAAATATTTTTTTATTAAATAACCAGGGGGAGGGCAAGACTTTTGGAGATGTGAGTGTTTCAGAAAGTTATAGTTTTGTTATTTTGTTGTCTTGTTTCAATGAATATATTTTTTAATTCGTTACCGAAGAAAATGTGTTTTTTAACATAAAAAACGATTATTTTAAATAAATTTTTCTCTTGATTGCGTCTAGTCTGTTATAAATTAAGCTGAAATTTACAATTCGAGAATTTATCCATCATAAATTACTAAAGATTGAAGATATTTAATGAAAAAGTGTACTAAACAACTAAAATGATTTCTAAAAAAAGCTATTACCCATAAAATTAGGAAAAACACAGTAACATAATTTCTACATTATATTATTTACATCACATGCCAATTGAAAATATAAAGTACATATACTTTCATGCTACATTGCCTGAAAATTAAAGATGAAAGGGTTATAAAATGTATATAAAGGATCCGTTAATCTGACAACTACAATGAATATTACAATTTAAACATTTTTAGGTGATTATTTGCACCATTTTAATATTGCGAAGTAGGTAGATTATTACAGAAAGCCTAATTCTATCTATTTATGAGTTTAGTGAAATCTAGAGATGAATCGATTCTCGATTCTACCGATTCTTGGACAATGGTATCGGTATCGAGAGTCGATCGCAAAAAGTCGATACCGATACCAGTAAATGGGGGAAAAAATTATTTTTTAGACGACGCCATCTGAAAGTTGTTCGTTCTGTATTCATTTACATATCGAAAGTTGAGTTTTGAGTGTTCCATGTAGTGAAAATGACAGTTCCGTACTACAAAACACTTTCGGGACGCTCGGGAGTATACAACTTTGACTTTCCTAAATGTTGACAGTTTCACTTCGATGATTTTGCATAAACTTAAATCTTCAATTTTCTGCAATTATTTTTTATCCGAAGTTTTGTCTAAATTAATGAATAACAATGAATGATGATGAAAAAGAAAACATCAGCGATGAAGAGTTACTCGAATCCACGCTACCTGATCTCACCGAAGAAAGCATTGCAGCCGTTCTTAATTTGTTTCCGGATAAATATCTTACAAGGTACGAAAAACAATACGAACTCTTTATGAAGTGGTGTCACCAGAAAAAGGCAAAAAACCCAGCAGAAAACGTAGTGCTAAATCTAAATCTAAAATCTGGAAAAGTTCTACTTTATGGTGTACATTCTCGATGATTAGAAGTACTCTCGCAATAAAACAAGATGTTCACATCAACAAATATCCAAAACTCATCAATTTCCTGAAGAAACAAAACAAAGGTTACACTGCAAAAAAATCAAAAACTTTAACCAGAGAAAATATAATAGAATTCTTGTTACATTCTTATGCGTCGTATAAAAAATGTTGTATACGCCGCGGATGAAATACTACTTTGTTGGACTCGTCTGTTGCTCGCCTCGCTTCGCTTGTCTCGCAATTTTCAGCCTCGTCCAACAAAGTAGCACTTTCAGCCCTTATAATACAAATAACTATTTTATTGGCTTCAATCGATGTAAATCGAATATATCTGACAAAAGTAAACGCCAATACACCCAAATATATAAGAATTTATGTGATTCGACTTCAATTGGCGTGAATAGACTTCGAAAATTTTCAATCAACACAAAGTGACAATCGACCTCAATTGGCTTCAATGGATGTAAATCGGATATATCTGATATCTTGAAAAAGGAAAAACTAACAACGGTGAGTATTATGCGAACTTATTACAATGTTTGAACGAAGGAATCAAGCAAAAACGGACACATTTGGTTGAGAAGAAATTGGGACCGTCATCGTATTGAACTTACTTATTTTGAAGAATTTGTTCTAGTTACTAATAAATGCAAAGTTTCGATTTTAGAACTAGATACGGAGGATAAATATTGAAAGGTTAAGTGAATAGAATAAGCAGCTCAAAAAATTAGATTGTGATTCACGGTTTTTGTCTAAAACCAAATAATAAATAAATTACGATTTGTTAATATTATTTTCTGCTAGTATCAACATCCGCAATTATAAATATTTTCTTAATGTTATTTATAATAATCAGTTCATTTTTCAATAGTTTTCATAGTTTGGATGATAACATTATTTTATTAACACCGATAACGTCGTCAAATTAACGGATATGATAATAATTTTTAGTTGAATAGAATAAACAAAGTCCATGATTTATGAATAGTTTAGAAACCCAGTGTTTTCAAAATCCTTTAGTTTGAAATTCCAAATGACACCTAATACGAGGGTTGCGAACGTTTTTTCATACGAGTGCTATTTGAGTTGTTTACAGATACTAGAAACATTCATCTTGACCAAAAAATGGCATTAAATCGCGAAACAGACTTTTGGTGATAAAGCTCCATCAGGAACCACCAAGAATCATTCTCCAGCGCGACCTCTCACAAAGTTCAAATGTTTTTGAACAGACTAAATGTCGATTTGATGGGTCAGTCGCCGTTTGGTACCCAATTCCCGTAGATCGAAAATAAATTGCGAGTTCAACGTTTCCCTACACCTAAAGAAGCGGTTGATTCTTCGAAAATTGGTTCAAACACATACTAAGCGTATTGATCTTAATGGAAATTATTTTCAAAAACAATGAAGACATAACAAATATTTATAATTCATGAGTGATGGTGTCGAAAGTGCATGATGAAGGGGGCCAACGACGCAAATCTGTCGTTTCAGATGACAAGGTTCAACGAGTTGACAGAATGGTTAAAGAAAACCGCAGATTCATCATTACTGCTTTGTCTACGGAATTTCCAAAAGTTTCAAGGTCTGTTTTGTACCCTGTTGTAGGTTAGGCTACATTGGCGGCAAATTTCTTTGAAGAGGGTATTAAAAAGCTTGTCCACAGATATGACAAATATCTCAATTTCTTTTATATGAACTTGTCTTTTATTTATAGCCTATAGGATGTTGAAAAAAAAAACGGCCATCGTATATAAAACAAAAGCATGAAAAATGGGGAAGGGTAGATTCAAGAAATCAAAGTTCAGCCCTACATAACTAGTATGACACAGTGTTTTTCATACATTGTGGGAAAATGAAACATTTTAGGAAAAATTGCACCTTTGCTGTTTGGAAATTATGATCAGGTTAAATTCCTATATCTATATAACGAGTATGACCCAAAATGCTCAACATACTTTTAGGAAAAATGAAAATTGCACAGCTAAGTACTTTATAAGCAGGTTAATTAGATTAAAATATAAGTGTACACCCGATATTTTCATTTTTTTCATTTCATAAGAAAATACTCCAGGTAGAACTTGAAAAAATATTTCAACTGTTTACTAAAAAAAGTGATATGCCTATGGATTACGAATGCTTTATCATTTTATTACTCCCTCATTCATAAAAACAGATTATAATAATAGCATAGCATGAAATAAACGATACAACTTTAATTTTTAGTTACTTTCTTCATGCAAGGGTTCATTCAGAAATTCTGACTAATACTTTATACAATTTAATCGACAAATTTGGTCTTGAAAACGTAAGGGTTGATAACTAAATATAAATCATGTTTAATGCTACTATTTACAACCTAATACTTTTTCGACATTTAGATGACGCTTTCTATTTTTGTTAAAATTGTTATCACTACATCACTAACTCAATCTTAGTGTTCCAAGAGGGGGATCTTTGATTTCGATAGTGACAAATCGCCGAAAAATTCTAAACAGTTACCAGTTTAAAATTTGACACAATAAAAGAGGTAGAGGGAAAAGGAGGTTAGTTAGGTTAGGTTCTAATCTTTGTTTTTAAACCTCATGTGCTAATGCTGTAGATGACCGCCATTCCGATATGATTGGATAATAGGGTACTTGCATGGCTAAAGAAAAAAATAATTTTGGATAGTTTATACATAACTTTTATAATGATTTTTTTCTAATTCTTTGATCAATATTCATAGAGAAAAAATTATTGAAAATTCAAAAATTTTGTAGGTAGTTTAAACATTTTAGTAAAGCCGCCATATTTGTAATTCTAAACTCTGAATTGGGTGCTGGAACGTTTGCGAAACGATATGCGAAAAAGTGACCTAATGAATGGGATGACGAATTTCGTTTTCATCATGACAATACGCCGTGCCACAACTCTCTTTTGAATAGGGTACTTGTATGATTTGAAAAAAAAATATTTAAGAGAGAAAATAATAATTGAAAATTCAAAAATTTTGCAGGTAGTTTATACAATTTAGCAAGGCCGCCATATTGCGTGTACGTCGTAGGTATAAAATCAACATTGGACATATGATACAAAGGAAATACGACAGTTATTCCCTCGGTTTTTCTAAAATATTATTAAACTTTGATTAATCTGGAAAATGATATATTGATCGTGTTTAAACTTAACCTATAAAACGTTTATTCAGTTTATATATAACAGCACACGCTACGTTGCCGGCAACGATAACCTCGTGATCATCAAGCAGACAACTGTTCAATATTTTTATTAAGCCTATAACGTCACAACTGAAAACCAATGAGAATTGTTTTCTTATGTAGTTAAAAATTTGAAATTTTTACGATTCTCACTTAAATATTTAGATAGTATTTTTCAATTCTAATTAAATATTATTTCATATCAAGACCTAATCAAATAAAGAAAAACATAAATACTTTTTAATCAATGCGAGTACCCTATTATTGACCTTCAATTTTGAAGTACTTCCGGAGCACTAAAAAACAACCTTAAATGCGTGAAAAAAATTTTGGAGTCAGTTTGGGGCGGAGCCCTACTTCTAAATATTTACCAAGTATTTAACAATGGAATCCATGATTATTAGGATTAGTCGCGAAATTAATGTAAATTAAACAATTAAACAAACATGTGAAAAGTAGATGCAAATTTATTTTTAAAAGTCAATTAAAATACAAAAATGCTTTCAATATGCCGTTACCTAACATTTTATTATACTCACATGCACGATATATTATTATTTAGCAGCTCATAAAGTTTATTTTGAAGTGTATTTTTTCTTCAATTGTTATTTGGGCCAGTAGCAATTTTATGATACCGTTTTTTTGGATTTGTCAGATTGAAAAGCAGCTGCAAACTCCCAACAGAAATTCTGGAATTAATTTCCTAGATTCCAAGCTATTAAAAATCATTTATAGAAATAATTTGGAACAAAAATATGCTGTTTTGAGAGGTCTAAATGGTTCTAAATAACTTCATTACTCAGTTTCAGAATTATATAACAGACATGAAACAACAATTAGCTAATGATTAATTTATGCACAACTTATTATCAAACAATAGTACTGGTTTTTTCATATGTTTTATGTATTAAATTTCAAAATTGTACATTTTCAAGGTAAGTTTTGAGATAAAAAATAGTCCGGTTAAATTAGAAAAAAAAATAAGAGTGAAGCTATATAAATTCCCATCAAGCTGAAAATCAGTAAAAATATCATTAAAAATAAAATTTAAGAGTTGCCCATCAAAAATAATACATTTAGGTGGCTATTACTTTTGAAATAACTAATTTAATGTTTCAATAAAATATTATTTATTGAAAGTCACAATGGATCGTTCATACGAAAAAGAAGGAATTGATATTTTAATGATATTATTAGGATATGGTGATAAGAGTAGAAGTAAACAAGAAAAGTCTAATATCTTTAATAATTTATATCCTAACCGAAATCCCATAAGATCTAGTGTCAGTAAATTAGTGAAAAAGTTTAACGAAACTGGTTCAGTAAAATATTTATCCAAATCAGGGGGCAGAAAAACTGCATCAACTAAAAATAAATTTTAGATCTTTGTAGAAGACCATCTCCACACTTGTTTCAAAAACACTTATTCTACAAAGAAAGAGATACCAAAAAGAATAAAAACAAAATTTTTAATTCTCTCCTATACTCACAATAAGATACATTTAATTAAGATGGGATATCTAAGGAAGATATATCAGATAGGACAAAAAAAAATAGAAGAAGCACAACTAAGATGGTTTGGGCATGTTACAAGAATGAGTGAAGATATAATGGTTAGAAAAGGGCAAGTAATATTGAATGAAATGTATCGAAAACACTTTTCCTGTAAAGAAAGAGATACCGAAAGGAATAAAAACAAAAGTTTTTAAACTCTCTCCCATACTCACTTTTGGGTAAAAATGTGGATCACAACACAACTTTTAAGGAAATAAGATACATTGAATTAAGATGAGATATCTAAGGAAGATATATTAGACCTGACAGGAAAAATCTACGAAAAAAACTATAGATACTAAAATAGAATAAGCGCAACTAGGATGGATTGGGTATGTTACAAGAATGAAGATATAATGGTATAAGACATAAAGTAAAGGATTGAAAAGAATAGAGGATAGTTTTGAGAAGCTACATTATACACACGTCTTACATCTGCAAGGGTAGAAATACTTAAGTATAAATTTAGTTATAAATAATTTAATTACAGTAATAATGTTTTGATAAATTTATATAATTATGAAGTCACTTTAAACATCCAGCCTAATTGATTTCTATTCTTTAAATATTTGGGTGAATTATTGATTTGAAAGTGTCATCTATAAATTGAAACATATTAGGTTACTTCTAAACCCCTACATGTTATATACATAATGAATACAATTTCGATTTTGTTACCGTGGTTTTTTTTGGATCAACGTACATAAATATCTTTTACCTGGTTACCAGGACCCACCCTGATTTCTCCTTGAGTAGTCGCCATTTATGAATCTCTGCTAAGCAGTAAACCTAAAAAATAAAATATTTATAGACATATTATAATATTTACTTTGCTAAAAGTCATAAACCTTGAATTGGAATAGTCAAAATAAACAGAAGAGCGAAGATTGAATGGCAAATGAGATAATTCACGAATTAAAATAAACATTTCTTTCAAATAATAGAAACTCATCATCAAAAATTAAGCATAAACATAAAGTAAGGTTTGAGTATGAATACAAATAGTGTCAAAGTATAATATACAGTATGGACAGGTTGGGCCAAAGAAAAGTTTTAATTTTTTTTAGCTACTGCGAAAATATCGTTCAACATGACGAAAAAAAAATTGGTAAAGTTTGAGCTCTTAACATCAATATGTGCCGCATGGCGATTTTTGATTTCCCATTTAAATTACGCGGGAGTATTTTTTTGGAATTTTAATATATTTCAACAAATTATTGTGTAGTAAAAAGAAATAGATATTTTTGTAGGAAATTAAACAGCATTCAAAAAAGGTCTGAAATAATTTTTCGCTAAATTAACTCGGTTGAAAGTTATTTACAGCAAATTATATATTTTCCATTTTGCTCAATGACCTTTTGCCATCTTCCTTTCAGCGCTTCATGATTTCACTCATAAAATTTATGGTTCTTATCAGCAAAAAACTGAATCAAGTGCGATTGAAGGTAATCGTCATTTGTGAAAGTTTGATCATTGAAAGAATTCTGCAAACTTCGAAATAAATGGTAATCAGATGATAACAGATCAGGGTTGTATGGGAGATGTGGCATCACTTCACAGTCAAGCTCCGATAGTTTCTCATGAGTTGCCATGGTGGAACACTAAACCTTTCCGATTTGACAATTCTGGCCGCTTTTCTTTCATTGCTTCATCCAGTTTCATTAATTGTTGACAGTAAACATCAGAATTGATCTTTGGTACCTTGAAAGCAGCTCAAAAAACACAACAACTCTATAATCCCACCAAACTGACGGCATGAGCTTTTTTGTTGTTTTTCAGCTTTTGATGTGGTGTGGAAAAAAATATATTTGAACTTGGTATTTGTACTATTGTGGAGAATATATTTCATACCATTGTGAAATTTAAGAACAACAAAAATAAAAATGCCTACTCAATGACAGTGTACCTGATAGAAGATTGGTTAAGCTAATGGAATCATTCCTGGACCCGCCACCAGCATTACTGTAGCGTTTATAACCAGTTCTCTATACTTTATGATAATCTGAAATATGAATGAAAACGTTTCTGCAATAAACAAACTCAAAATATTCAACAGTGTTAAATATAATAATAAATTTAGGAAATGTACTTTCCTAATAGCCTTGAAAGCCTTTACTATTAAGAAAAAACATTATACTTCTGAATAGAAGAAAAACTATAGAAAATAAGTCATATGTAGAAGTTATGAAATAATTGAAATCATTTGGTATCTAGTATATTGTGTGGTCTTTTTAATATCAAATCCATTTCCATTGATATTTTTAAAGAAATTATATCAAATAATTAGTGCAAAGAAGAAGTTTCATTATTTTTATTATTAGTAAATGCTCTTCAAGTTCATTGTAGGTCTATGATCAATATTTTTCACTGTAAATTTATATTGATGTTATAAAAGTGGATATAATAAGGATTTACATAGTTGTTCGACTATTATTGCTATTTCATATTTTAGTTTGTAATGGAAATTAATTTTTACCTCTCTTCCCTTGATAGTGATTAATTACACAACCCTACATGGTGATATAAAATAGATACAGTTGGGATTGATCAAAGTTTGATGTTTTTTCGTTTAAATTTTTTATACATTTTCCCTCGATTATTTACTACATTTTCTTTAGATTGTTTAAAAATTTGTGTTTGCAATTGTTTCAACTGTACCTGTTTTTTAAAGAAACAGGTGGACAATTTTCTTTTTTAGAATGTAAAAAGATGTTGAACATGTGTGTAAATTATGTAATTTAATGTTTATTTCATCAAAGAGTTTCAAGCATGCAGTTGTATTTAATATCCTTCCACCATTATTTTTATTTTCAAAACCATAAACTTGGAAAAGTCCATTTTGATAACCTATTTATAATTTTAGTTCACATTGTTTTGAACAGGAGATGCTACATAATGTATAATTTTTTCAATAGTACTAGAAAGTAAACTGATATCAAAACATTTCTGAAACAATTGAAATTGTTTATAGAAGCAAGCAATTATTTGCAATTAATCAGTTATAGATAAGTTAAATTCATTAGCAAATTTATTTCAATATTTTTAGCTCTTGATTGGATTAAAATATCATGTTGTATTGTTTTATAACTACACTGTATATATAGTTGTTTTATTTAATAAATTTAAAGTAATTACACATAAATGTAATATACTACGCCACTGATCAATAGCTAAACAAATTGCACATGAAAGATTAAACATTAGTTAACGAATTTTTCTACTTATATTCTTACATCGCTGAAAGAACAGGTAAAATAGCGTAAAAATAAACAAAATAATATAAAGGCTAATTTTATTATAATAGGGTTTGTCGTAGTTTATGACCCATTAAAAAGTCGTAAAAGAAGTTCCAATATATTCGCTTGAATCGTTAGCAAATTATCACCCATTGTTTCAAAAAATACTCTCTAAAACTTTCAACCCAACTTATAAGATATAAAAAGTATACCAAGGTAGGCTAGACTGGGTTCATATTTAACAAAAATTAAATTGTCAACACATAATATCACCCCCACTACATTGTATACATTTAATTAAAATACGGTTTGCCACAATCCCTATATTAATTATATCGTGTTTCAATAGTCCTATTCTTATCTCAAATAGACTTTACCATGCCTCAAGTACAACTGGTAATAGTAGCCAAAACACTACTTACCACTTTGAAACAATTACTACATTTCTTTTCACTTTTTCACTAACAAATAATCAAGCAAAAAGGGCACATTCATTTTAGGATACTAATAAACTACACACACTGAAAATATTCGTAATTTTATAGATTCTTCTGTAGAAATATTCTTGAAAATGTACTAAAAACAAGGTGCAACTTTTATCGATCTCGGTCAGCCATTTTCAATGGGCTTCTCACATCTGTCATCATTAGATCACAGTAAATGGTAAATAGAGACCTGCAGAACTGTCAATTGTCAAATTTCTTATGGCTTATGTTGCCAGTTTTATGTTTACTTTTTCACATATCTGAATATTTTTACATTACTTGGAATTAATTATGTTACTAGTAAATGAAGAATAATTTGATTATTGTATATAACTGAAATAGCGCAAGAAGTACTATATCTTTTTTATATACTTAATTAAAAACAACATTAAACTTGATAATTTATCTATCGATATTAACACCATCTACATTATATATTTGGTAGTGAATTGATACTAACATCTATCGGTTAGTCTCATAAACTAGCCTCTAATTTGTGAATTATGTTAACTGCAATTGAAATGTATATTAATTAAATTAGATATTATAATTCATACTTTTATTTCTAAAATACGCATTTAAGAATAATTTTTTTGTCAAGAATGTTAAGTTCTATGCATTTTTTAAGTGGGAGTCCAATCTTATCATATTTTATAACAATTGTTGAAAATATGTTTTGTACTAAATTATTTGATTTAAATTGTTTTTGTTTGTCCATATAAACGGTATAATAATTCTCAGTTAACTCTTTATGTACAATATATTATTTAATCTTTTCCTTTTTGTCGCATCCTATCAAAGTCAGACTCAAAAGAGGATTAATTGAAATTGAAAGCCAATGTTTGATTATCGCTTGGTATTATACGATGATAACCGATGTGAAGATAGTTGCAATAATGATGGAAGTTGTTTGATTTGTGGTTTCAGTGGCGTTCTCATAATTTTAAAGCAACGAGAAGTTATATTAAGGTGGAAAGCGACAATAATATGATACGAGAGTACTCATAAAAACCCTCGATTGTCTATTGGTCAGGATAAAAAAATTAAACTACAAGAAATAAATAAATGCTTTGGAACATTTTATTTCATTAAAGTCTGTTTTAAAGTGTTTAGTAATATAATTCACATTGTTTGTTTCAATAGTGTTACGTAAGAATATGAGGTTTTAAGAATCTGAAACACAAATTATGATTTGATTATACAAGTAGAATGAAAAAATGAAAAACTGAGTAAATCATATTGTTTACGATAAAAAAACTATTTGAAATATTTTCAATAGTGGTTAATTAAGTCGATGTCTGTTGAAATAAATTGTAAAAATTAACATAAAAGTGACTCATTTTCCTTTTTTTGTATTTTCTATGAAATCTATGTCTGCTTATTTCTATATATCAAATTGATTTCTACAATAATTTTGGTTGGTGCCACGAATCTGGAAATTCATACTTGTGTTATTAGGATTAAAGTTGATTCATTTTACAAATAATAATAAGAATAATAATAATATTAAACGAATATGAACGATCAAAAAGTTTTTCAAAAAGGGAAATATCCCAGTTGCAAGCTGTCGTCGATTTGACGTCTATTAGATGTCTGTTTGATCAACTGACGTCAATGACATTAAAAAGACTTTGAAGTCATTTATATGACGTCAATACGTCAATCGGAGAAAACGTTTATAATACATTATTTATTTTTTAATAAAATAATTATTTATTATTAAATATTACTATTATTAAACTTATTTTATTTCACAGAACCCGCTTTTCTTCATACATTCGATTATCCGGATTTTCGTTTATCCAAATCCCTAACGATAACAATTAGTCCGGTTAATCGAGTTTCCACTGTGGTAACTAATTTTAAGTACTTAGGTGCATTCAATAGATACATAGAATACCTACAAAATAAAAAAAATAATACGAACACAAAAATGAAAATATTTGATGTTGAGATAACGAATATAACAAAAAAAAACAAGTATTTTGAAATTAATAGTGAATTATGAAATTCTAAAGAAAAACCAATAAGAAAATTTGATAAAATTCATGAAAGTACGCCGATAATAGTACGAATATATTTATAAAAAAAGTGAAGAGAATACAATGAAGTTGTAGACAGAGCATGGTAAAGACGAAGAAAAATTTGCATAGAGGAGAATATGAGAATATTAAGATAGCGATGAATAAGAAAGTAAAAAGAACCAACAGTTATGAAGAAATAAACTTTAATCACACGATAACAATTAGGTATATAGGGGAAAGGCACGTAATATGAGACACTTTTTTATTTTTGTTAAAGAAATGGGTATTAATTCAATTTTTTAAAATGGTTCAATACAGAAACAATAGAGCGCTGTATAAAGGGTGTCCCACGACGAGTTGAAACTATCTGTATATGGCAAAATACTTATCATAAAAATTTCTACGTTTGTGTTTTCGGATATGAACTTTTTAACTAAAACTTTTGTCTAAATATTTCTTTCGAAAAATGCATACTTTTTGAGTTATATTATTTTGTAGAAAATTTGATCGTTACAGACCCTTATAAATTATTTTTTTACGAGGACACCGTTAAAGATATGGTGACGGCTTATGTTCGGTTGCTTTTAACAAAGTAAGACGTTTTTGAATTTTTGTTGAGAATTTTTCATGCAGGTGTGGTAACATTTTATTTATTCGTTATTAAATTGAGAACGAGCCATTTTAACGATTTTCTAAAGTGTCAACAATTGACTAATGACAGTTGAATAAATGTCGTTTATTACAAAGCCTACTAAAAGTATACATCAAAAATTGAAACTTGTTAAAAAATACAATAATAATTTAAAACTCACATATTTCGGAAACGACTAAAAGTTGGAATAGGATTTGTGAATACAATTTGATTTGATTTTTTTAAAGACCTTGACAAGATAAAAAAATACTTTTTTGTTTCTTATTCTTAGTGCTTGTATCAAAATTAAATTTAGACCACACCTGCATCTCTAAAAATTTAGAGAAAACATTTAATATCTGGATAACGGTAAGGTATAGGAAAGTATACATGAATTTGTCTTATTTTTTACCTCTGAATGCATTAAAATAGAAAAAACCGGGTGGTTCTATTTAAAAAAATAAAGAAATTTGTTATTTATGAAGTTAAACTTTGAACACTTTGTATACACACCTTGTATCGAATGAAAAATTTTTAAATATAGATTCAAATACGTCTGACCTTGCTAAAAGCAACCGGACAGAAACCATTTCCATATCTTCAAGGGTATCCTCGTAAAAAATAATTTATAAGGATCTGCAACGGTAAAATTTTTCACAAAAAATTATGCATTTTTCGAAAAAAGTTTTTAGACAAAATTATACTAAAATCTTACGTAGATTTCAAAAATGTATTAATATATAGGGTGTTCTATTTAAAATAACAAAGTTACAGTCGACTTCTGGTTCTACCGGAAGTCGGCCATCTTTGAAAATATTTTAGTTAAAAATATCGTATCCGAAAACACTAACGTAGAGATTTTCATGATTTTACTATAAGTATTTTGCTATATACAGATAGTTTTTACTCGTCGTGGGACACTCTGTAAACATTTTATTTTAACACATTAAGTTTGTTTGAAATAATGATTATTTCTTTTAAGCGATAAAAAACTAATAAAGTAAATTTTCAAAATTGGTTCTAATATGAGATCCTCCGAGAAGGTTCCTAATAAAAACGCAGAATATAGAAAAATAAGGAAAAGAACCAAAACAAAATTATTGTTTTTATTTTGCTAAAAGAAACAAATATAAGGATTAAAACTGTTACAATTCTAAAATCTAATCGAAAGAAGCTATTTTTTTCGTTTATTTTTGTGTGTTTTCAATCTCGCCGCATTCCTCGTGGGACCACACAAAACCAGCCCCACAACTAGCCCACTTTTCAACTCGATTGTCTTCGGGGTATAATCCCCGACAAAACAAACATTCACTATCATTGTTATCATATTCGTCAGTCTAAATAACGGCGTATAATGCCTTCCAATTCCTCAATGGTAGATCAGAACAAAATTGTCGGCAAGAGTTTTTATAATATGCAATTTATATTGGAAGAACTAAATCAATTCTGGCTACAGGTAGTGGCGGATTTACGAATTTGCCGCCTACGGGCCAGACCTGATTTGCCGCCCTTTCCAATACCATGTAATGAGGGGTGGAATTTGTGAGTAGGTGGGGAGGGAAGGTGCGATGCTTTCAAAGTTGGCAATGTTGGAAGCTAGTAAAATTTCCTAAATTTCAATAAAATTGTCTAAATATGCTTAGATTTTAAAATATCTCTACAGTCAGTTGACTGATGAAACAGATCATAATATTATACAAAGATATATTGAAAAATTCTTAGCCTACTATAGAATCAAACAAAATTTAAATGTGAAAATATTTTATTACCCAACATATCCTCCTCTTAATTGGATACATTTATTACAGCGAACCTGCAACGTCTCTAAACCTTTAAAAAAAATGCTTCTTCTTGCTCTGCAAACCAGACCTCCACAGCTTCTATTACCTCCTCGTTGGAAGAAAATTTACGAGTTTTTAAACTTTTTTTTAGTTGAGGAGAGAGATGATAGTCGGAAGGAGCCAAATCTGGTGAATAAGGGGGTATTCTAGTAATTCAAACCCTAAATCATGAATTTTTTGCAGCATGAGATTTGTATGCAGGGACGCTGTCCTGCAAAAACACCTTTGGATAGCTTTCCACGTCTTTTCTCTTTAATTTTTTGTCCCGTATAGTGTATAAATCAATCATGATTACTCCATGACAATCCCAAAAAACGGAAACAAAAACTTATCCAGCAGATTTTTGGATACGAAACTTCTTAGGTTTTGGAGAACCAGAGTGTCGCCATTACATCGATTGTTGCTTTGTTTCTGGATCGAAGAACTGTACTCAAGTCTCATCCATAGTAACAATTCGGTTTAAGAAGTCTACATCGTTTGTGATGTGATGCTTCTACCCTTGCACACTTTTGGTCAACATTCAAACATTTGGGGATCCATTTTGCAGCAATTTTTCTCAAGTCCAAATTGACATAGACTAAATGATAAACGCGTTCGTATGAAATTATCAGTGCTTCAGATATCCGTTTTAGCCCAATTCGACACCTGACAGCGCGCGTTGTGGAAATGACTCAAAGTAACAGGGTGCAGAAGGTGGTAACACAAAAATAGTATGCACTGAATGGCAACACGGAAAACTACTTTAACTTCCTGCTTTATGAGTAGTCGCATCTACCTTATCATTGCACAATCCAGTTTACTCTATAATATATACAAGTACATTCTTGACTGACTGAACAGTTCTCTACACCGTGGTTTTTTGTTTTAGACAATTTAAAACGGATACGGTAAAAAGGAAGGCGTTGACTTTGTCAAAGTGATATTATCATTTATCAATTGTTTACTTCAAAGTAAAGACACTTTTTCCTTATTTTTCTATTTTGCTGCCCCTAAAATTTGCCGCTCTGGGCCATGGCCAGTCCGGTCCCCCTGTAAATACGGCACTGGCTCCAGGGCTGAATTAAATTACAATTATGTTGATTGTAAGTAAAATATTATACCGTTACTATCGTGCTGTAAGTAATAGGGCCAAATGGTCCAGCTGTTAGGTAAATAGGAAATCTGCTTCTAATTATAATTAATATAAGATCCTTTTGAATATCCGTTTCCAAATCGTACCAATGAATTCGGTGCATAATATTACCAACTGAAATACTCTAAAACAGATGTGTCAAATTCAATTTTGCAGAGGGCCATATATTTAATTTTGAATTCGTAGGTGAACCAGATTGAAAATAAAAAAAAATGAACTGAATTATTTCATTTGATTTATTAAATTATATAAGTATATAATATACGGTTGTTAAAAATCATATCAAAGCTATAAAAGTAGGTAATTATGTTGAGCTAGAGGATCCAGATACCTAACTTCTCTTGTTTACGACAAGCTCATTGATGTCAGGTTAGGTTAGGTTTTAGGTTTTTAGGTTTTAGTTATTTTAAGAATTGATTGGAGATGTTCATTCGCAAGTCTTGTGCGATGTTTGTTCTTATTTATTTTCATGACGGAAAGCATCTGCTCACATAAATAGGTGCTACCAAACATGCAGATAATGCGTGCTGCATGCTTTTTCAATTACGGTTAATTATCTAAACTCCTGAGATATTGTATATAAAATGTAAGAGCATTAATTTCATTAAATTTTTCTGCCCGATTGAAGATCTATCAAATCCATTTGCAAATAAACTGGTGCCTGTGAAGCTTCAAAATTGAATGGATTGTTGAAAATTGGGAATTCCATTTCATTCATTTTATTATACATATTATTCATCCAATTTTTTTTTTGGCTCACAGTGCCAAATGATTTTAAATGAGGGAAATGGTCCAAAGTTTGTTTTTTTACCTGATCTTCCCAAGCCCTCAACTGTAACTTTATATTCAAATCAGTCAAGTGTTTATTTATATCTACCAAAAAGGCACAATCCATCGCAATCCATGTCTAATGGATATTAGTTATTGTCATAATCAATTAGTTTGCCTTCTTCTAACAGGAAAACTCGAATAGGGTCAAGTAATGCACAAAATCTTTCTAAAACTACTCCTCGACTTCACCAACTTCGATGAAATAATGGATATCAGAAAACTTTTCGTCCAAATCTTTTAAAAACTACATGAACTGTCGGTGATTTAGTCCTCTGCTTTACAATTTTAATTATAGGTTGCATGACATGGTCCATACAGTAAAATCCCACAAAATTCTCTGATGTTTTCTGTTTTAATTTAGTCACAGCGCCGTAGACTTGATAGTACAAGTATTTAAAACATCAGGGACCAGAAGCGGCCCGCGGGCCTTATTTATACGGCTCAGGGGCCGGAAGCGACCCGCGGGCCGGCAGAAGACAACAACTGTAGATTGTGCGAGCAAGCTATAGAGACAGAAGAGCATCAACTCCGAATATTCTGCGTATTTTAGTTAATGGCTTGAGTACCTCTAAGAAGTAGTGCTAATACCTTGGAAATTCGGAACAACTCCCAAAAATCTTTATTTAAAACAATCTAATCTAATGATACAAATTTAAATTGACCTCACCGCTTCCATTAATCGTTGACCTCCATAACAAACAATATAAGTTGATATCAACCAACCTATTAATAGAGCGGTGGAATCTAAAGGGATATGCTGAAAAAGAATAGCATAAAACATTGATAATAGTTTGAGTAAATAAAAACAACACGCTTTAATTAATATAAATTAGAATAGTTATTTGTATGCCAAAGACTGAAACTACTAGAAAGTAGTATTTCAGCTGCGGCGTACACAACATTTTTTAGACGACGCATAAGATCCAAAAATTTTTCAATTACACTGAGGAAAGAAAATAAATAATAGAGAATTTTATTTATTGAACAATATAATGTTCTTGGATTGTATTGGATACAGATATGTGTGTGTAATGTAATTAATTAAAGATTAATTTTAGTATCCTTGATAAAATTTACCAATAGATCCAAAGTCCGTCGGCTATCCACGCTCAAAAGGTGTGTGAGATTCAGAGGTAGGGAGTAGTTTTGTTTAACAAGTAACTGCAACAAATTGTTTTATGAATGTGATTGCTGCATCCGAAAAAAATGTGATTGAGATCAGCACACGAATTTTCATCGCAGGTACAGACTGATGATTGTATAATACCTAGCCTGGCAAGATGGGCGGGATATCTCCCATGACCAGTCTTCATTCTAAGGATACTTGCTGAGTAAAATTTCGAAGTTGTGTATTTAAATATATATTTCGGAGGTGAGAGTAAAGTATCTCTGTAGATGTGTTTGTGATTTCGATATAATTTGTAGATGTGTTTGTGTGTTCCATAGAATTTGTTGATTGATTCATATTTGTGGCGGAAGAAAGTTTGCAAAATCATCAAAGTGAAACTGTCTACTCCAGAGCTACATGGAACACTCAAAACGCAACTTTCGTAATGTAAATGAATACAGAACGAACAATTTTCAGATGGCGTCGTCTAAAAAATACTTAAAATATGGGTAGAATGATTAACAAAAGGTATCATTCTAATGCAGAGGTTCCCCAACTTTTTTGTACCACGCTCCCCTCTTATTAATTGGAGACCCCCCACGCCTCTTAACTCTTAACAAATGTGCGAGATTTATTATTAATTTGATCCTTTGGTAATAAAAAATCGAGACCAAACACTTGGTTACATGATATCTTGGTAAAGATAGATACATAGATAATAGGGAAGCTACTAAAAGATAGCAATTAATATTTTTTTACCGTGAGAAAAGTGTATCCTATAACGCCTATGAATGGTCCCGTTAAACTAATATGCACCATCATACAAGGACTGAAACATTTGTTTAACAACGCTCCAATTCTGAAAATACAAACAATTTTAGGTGAGGTTTATGTATGGAACCCCTCAATTATCTCGGAAGCGTCTTGTACGATTTTTAGAAATTTTTTTGTACGTGTTGTCAGATCTTTCCTTTTTTCGGAAAAAGAATGAACTTTGTTATTTCAAATGGAACACCCTGTATATTTTTAGCCTTTCGAAATCCTTAAGAAATACTTATTATTTTTCATCAAATGTCCCCTATATCTAAATACCATAATTTCGGAGTTGAACAAGAAACTCTTAATATATTTAATAATTTATATCCTAACCGAAATCGCATAACAAGATGTATCCAAATGAGGCAGAAAAACTACATCAACTGGAAACAAATCTTTAGACGTTTGTGTCCTGTTAGAAGACGATCCACATTTAAATACCCGACAGATATCCAAATTGATGGACGATTTTGATGAGGACTTTGCAGACCTAATGATTTTTTAAGTAATGTTATATTTTGCGACGAGGCCACTTTTTTTACTAATGGAAACGTAAATCGGCATAATTGTAGATACTGGTCACGAAACAATCCTCGTTGGATGCGTGAATCCCATACCCAATATCCCAAAAAACTGAATATATTTAGATTTATTGGTTAGGTTAGGTGAGTTGGCTCGGATATTTTCAAAGCCAAGTAAGCATTTTCAACTATCCGTGTGTAGTCAGGCAAGACCTAAATAATTTGTTTTCCAGATGATGGATTGGAAGGCGTGGTTTTATCGAATGGCCTCCGCGATCACCCGACATGAATCCTTTTGACTGTGGGGAAGCATATTTGAAAAGTTTGGTTGCTTGTTGTTTCAATTTATTTGTTTCACAATAAAAGATGTGCCACAATGAAACAACACAAATAATTTGTAAATCACGCTAATTTGAATCAAGCTTACGTGTGGTGTAATGGTGGAAGAATATGTTTCACTGCAGCACATCTTTGTTTTACAGCGAAACAAAAAAATGAAGAGGTTATATGAAAATATGATGATTTATAACTTTAAGGTGTGATTTATAACACCTCATAGTGTACTCTCAAAGTAGCTATACTCGAACATGCTAGAAATATTTATTAAATATTAATGTGGAAAACAATACCCTATAAAGGTTGGTACTAAAAAATTTTGATTAACTTACTCGATAACAGCTTGATGATATTGTATGGCTTTATAAAATTTCTGCCTTCTAATTACTCTGTCTTTTTCATTTAAAGCAATCACTAACTCATCTTCTACATGTTCAAATCTAAGCACCAAATGTTCGCATAGAGCCAAAATGGTGAATGATACAAATCCAGCTGTTTGGTAGACTACAAGAACCGCATAGCACTAGAAAAATTAAACAATCGAGTGGTTCCTAATAGTTGCAGGGATCTTCGATCATATTATCTATCGGTGTCTTCTTTTTAAGAAAAAGGTTTTGAAACAGATGAAATATTTCTCACCTCATACAAGTAAACAATTTGTTTAACAGGAAAATTATCAAACTTAAACGGCAGCCAAGTTGCCATCGGTAAGCCACATACTTCTTCCAAGTTTTTTTCCAAATTTTCTTGTTTGCATTGCGGTATGTATAATAAAGCAGGAGTAAGCATTGTTATTATGATACAACTATGGTAATATATGTAGATTTTTGACCATTTATTTATACGCTCATTTCTTTCGTCGAATTTATTAGGTTTTCCGAAAGTTTTGAAATCTTAAACATACAAATCAAATTCAATGCTTTCACTCTCTTTTTTTCGAAAAATCATTGTTTTTATGCAAAGAACAAGCACAAGAAGTTAAACCCTATTGCACTCGAGTAGTTCGAGTAGTTTCTACCTTGTGGAGATGCTTGTGGATTGATTTGGAACTTCTATAGACTCTAGTGTTCGGAAAAGAAGTGCCTTGGTAGCTGATTTCACAGGCTTGCACTTCTCCAAAGAAAGGAGTCCGATAAATTGATGTTCTGGGCGTCTGCAGTCCAGATCTGTGTTCATGAACCACGTCTGTCTGTCAAGAAGATCTTAAAAAAACTGCTCTAAGTGATATTATGTTGGATCGTCTTGGTAGAGCATCTGCTGGGATAATATCGGTAAAAAAAGTCAGATCAGATGACCTTTCTTCTATGCTCTAAGCTGTCAAAGCTGCTGGTCAACTCTGGGTGGCCTATATGTCAAATTGCTCTCTTCTGCATTGAGCCGAGTCCTGAGGTTATGCTTGGGAGCCGAGCTTCAAATGTACGAGCAATACTCCAAAAATGGACGACTCTAAACTTTTTAGAGAATTAGAAGCTTTTGTGGAGTATTTAACTTTTTTTAGTCTTATAGAGGACTCTAAGTTTTGCAAAGAGGGTACCAAACAAAAACCAGTTACATCAAAACAGAAGAATGGACAATGGTGTATGAGCCACAAGAAGTAATGCAGAAATGGAAAGAGCACTTTCAGAAATTACTAAACGGAAATGAAGCAGAACAAGGGAAATAAAACAAAGTGATCTAGAGGAAGATGGCATTCAAGTAGAAGTATCAAGTGAAGTGAAGAAGTAAAATCCATAATATCAGAACAAAGAAAATAACAAAAAACTAGGAGAAAGTGAAATTACACTTGAAATGTTAAAATGCGGAGGAGAAAAGTTGCAGAGAGAGAGTTATACGAATTAATCTAAATAATATGGGAAGTAGAGAGCCTGCCCCAAGAATGGAGGAAAGCACTAATATGTCCGATTCCAAAAAAAGCTGATAAACTGCTTTACGAAAACTACAGGGGAATTGTATTGTTAGAGACCTGTTATAAAATAATAAAGAACAGACTAGAAGAATATGCCGAGAAAATACTAGGGGAATATCAAGCATGCTTTAGAGCGAACAGGTTAACGACGTACCAGATTTTCTCCCTAAAAGAATTATAAACCACCTGCTATGAATACAAGATACCACTTTATTCCTTGTTTATAGATTTTAAGCAGGCGTATGACAAAATAAATAGAAACAACATGTACGCAGCACTAAGCAAATTAGGTGTAACGGCAAAAATAATCAGATTAGTTAGACTAACCTTAGATAAAACAAAAAATGAAGTGATATGGAAAGGGTATAAGTCTGCAGAATTTCATGTCAATATAGGACTCCGACTCCACTTTATTATTGAATATTGTTTTAGAAGTAATTATTCAAAATTTTAAATTAAAAAGCGATGGGACAATCTTCAATAACGAATGCCAATGTCTAGCTTTCGCAGATGACTTAGCGTTGATAGCAAAATCCAAGAAGCATTGAAGAAAGCAGTAATAAAATTTGAAGAGGAAGCCAAAATTTTTGGACCAGAAATAAATCAAGAGAAGACAAAATATATGATCATGGGAGATACTCGGAGAGAAACAGAAGATAACTTGTACTTCATGACAACCAGACACCAAAAGAGTACAATTTCAAAAGAGTTTCCAACTTTGTGTATCTAGGAGTAGTAATAGAAGACAAGGAAGTAGAAGAATTAGAACTGAAAGCTAGAATAAATAAAAGAATACAAAAATTCGGAAGTATTAGATCACTGATGAAGTCAAAATACGTGTCAAGAAAAACAAAAATATAAAACGGTAGTGAGACCCACCTTAACATAGGCATGTGAGATATGGATATTAAAAAAGGCAGATGAAGTCATGTTGGAAAGATGGGAGAGGAAGATACTAAGAGGAATCTTCTGAGGAGTACACACAGAAGAGGGCTGGAGGAGAAGAACTAATTAAGAATTGGAGGAATTTTATGGAGAAGCTACAATAAGCTCGTTTATTAAGGGACAGAGAGTGAGATGGTTGGGATATGTTGAGAGACGACATAGAGAACGGATTCCAAAATTAGTACTGCAAAGAAGACCAATGGGGAAAAAGAGAAAGGGGCGACCAAGACCTAAAAAATAATAATGTTCAGAATTGGAGAGAAAAAGCTGGGAACAGGAAGGAATGGAGAAATATTGCGTGGAAAATGCAAAATTGAAGACTTTATATATAATATAAGAAACTATGTAATACTGCCGTTTTTTCCCTAGGCCTACTTGGCCTGTAGAGCATATTAATATAAGTGTTTTCTAATCTGCCTTAGCTGATTCGGCTACGTGACGCTAGGACATATTGCTTCCAACCTCGACACTCAACAAGCCAATTTGCAACAATGGTGATAGTTTATCTTCAGACAAGACCAAATCCTGAGCTGTAGTGTCAGCTTTCTTTGTAAAAACAGCCGCCTGGGTCTTTGCTGTAGTAAACTCAATTAGATTGCTCTCCAGAATGTTTTCCAGATCGATATACTGGTAGTGATTGTTTCTGCCTACGGATTTGGATGTTATTCGTGTTTATTGGGCGACGGTTTTTCTGATACGCATCCATCGATAGTCATGGATGAATCAGTCTTCAAGAGACGTATAAATCCAGTCGATGCTTTGCGACTTGCTCAGGATTCTCCATATTTTTCTATAGCTTTATGACATAGATCTGGAGATACCCGGTTGAACTATGTTTACGAAAGCCGTATTGATAGTCGCCGATGTTGTTAGCAGACCTAAGATATCCGAAGATTTGTTGGTTAACGACTTTCTCCATGACTTTGATAATGGGACTAAAGCAATCGGATGGTAGTTGTTGGGAACCGTCTTTTTGATTCTATCTGTTGCAGTTTCGAAAATTTAACTAAAATAGTTGAACAAAAAACTACCTCATATCTCTATAATTCATTTATGCAATATTAATCTTAGGAAAGAAAATTTGTTCAATATTTGTGATACAATTTTCTGCAAATAAAAGTAATTGAGCCAGTCAATTGAAAAAAAATTCCGTCAAGCAAGAATTAGCTTTTTACTGTATCAAATGTATCCTCAAATTACTCTAGTCTATCAGAATCGATCACAGACTGATTTCAATAATGAATTAATTTTGCTTCTATTCGGTATTTCGGGTTTTGGTTTTAAACATCTTGACCTCTGGAGGGAATGAGATGTTTAGTGAAATTCGAATTAAACGCTGAAAATCTGGTTAAAGACCAGTACATGGCATTAATATTTGGTTAGGTTTGACTTTGAAAATACGTAAGAACAAAAAACGCGTTTAAGAAACCTTTAAAAGAATTCGCCCAAAATATATAACTTCAATTGTAAAAAAAGCCTGGGGCAAAATTGTTTCCACGTTATTAAATTTCTGGGAAGTAAAATAGTTTCCTGTTTGAAAAACATGAGCTACAATTCTTTTTTTTCAATATGCCAATCGTCCTGTTACGTTTTTCGTCAAATATTTCTCTGTATTATATTATTTTCTCAATGCATAATCCACATTCATAATCCAAATACAGAGTAGGCCAGAGAAAATCCCAATATTTGACCGTAGTAATTAGATTTTATTTGTCATTTGTCAATCCCAGTATCAGAAATCTAATGAATTCTGTTAAATAACGGGATGGATCGCTGTCTACTCAAGAAATATCCTGTATTTAAGTGAATATGAAAGTTCTCACCTGAAAATTGTTTGAATAAAAGTACAATAGATCTTAGATTCAACATATATCTAAACAAAAAATACGAAGCTCCATGATACGATAAGATATTACCAATATCTTTATCAATATGATCAGCAATACCCTCTGAAACAAAAAATAATATGGAGCTATGTACATCGATACATGACAAAGAGAGTTGTCTTTCAAATTAATTGTAAAAGAAATTTTGGACATGATACAGCTGTACGTGGGTCCTTGTTTACTCATTTCGGACAACAAGCGTAATCTTGAGACCACTTTATAGCAGTGTTTGCTGCTGTCTATGCACGTAGGCAACATACATGTAGTCATTGGTAGACACCGGAGATTAAAAAATATCGAATCAGTGGATCCATCCGGCGAAGGTGTTCCAAAGAAGGCAAAGGTCTATTGACCGGAAAAGTAAAGGCCACAGCATCGAATATCTAAGAAAAGGTTTCAGGTCGAATTATTGGTCGAATAAATGAAAAACGGCTCCATTAGGCAAAGAAAAAAGTGCTGTTTCATCATTACAACGCACTGGCTCGTACCCCTGGGTAAATCGATCAAATTGGGTTGCAAACTGCTATCCCATTCAAAGGATTCTCCAAATTTGATTCTGATACTGACTTCTTTTTGTTTTCATGCTTGAAAAGTCATTATATGCCCAATTTGAGTCGAATGAAAAGGTCATTGTCTCCATGAATGCTAGATTTGTAGTTCTAAGAAAACGCAGACGCATTCAAGAAGTTGGGGCATCGCTGATTTAAGACAACAGAGTACAAAAATTCCTCGCCATGGTTTCTTAGAAGGCCGCTTCCAAACGTTGCCGTTTGTTGTTATCCGTCACCATTTACGGGACCCACCTTGCACAAACCTTGGCTTATTCTAAGTTGTCTCTAAAAATGTTGCGAATGCAGGACTTGCTAACATTAGGGATCATCTCGTTGAGGTTCCAAACCGTCACCTTGGATCTTCCAGCATTGTTCCTTCCAAATTTCGGAATCACTACGTCGAAAACGATTGTTGACCAGAGCGTTGCTTGTCATGGACGTCATTTGCGAACATATTTAACATTTCCCATACACCTCGCGCAACTGCGAGAAACGAATCACAGAGCGTAATGCGAACCTGGCATGAAAATTTTTCATTGCTACCAAGACAATAATGAACGCCTTAGAGAGCTCACCGGGGCGGGAACTGAGAGAAAGGGGACCAAGTCATACTTTAGTCTCGTCAAAACCTGCCTAACAGCTTTCCTAGCGCCCGCAGCTGCTTGGGAAGCTTATTTTATGGATAATCCTCGTAATTCAAAAATAAACGAGGTCTGATGAGTCTGATGGCATAATGTTTAAAGATGTCTAGTAAGTTTCTTGAAGTTCACGGCCGTGCGCGAGGGTCTACTTTGCCACTGAAGGATGAAGCAAACTGATCGGGGTCTATACTACGTCAATTTGCAATAGATAGATAATTGCAGAAACATAAATAAGCTGATTATAGTTTTTAGAAATTTGGGCGATGAGTCTTATAGTAACATCCTCGTATGAAGCTAGTAAACATTGTAGCAACGTATAAAATTCGAAATAATTACAAATAACCTTTAAAACAAATTGATATTAGTCTAAAAAATATTTAAATTTCCGTAAAATGGAAACGTTGCGACTTTATATTTCTTAATATTTCATAAATACGCACTTATACCAAATTAAAAAATGAAAAATAATGTTTACTTCCCGTATAAAATTCTAACAAACCGTCAGTCCACGTGGACTCATCATCTTCACTGTTTACCAATGGAAACATCGAATCGTAAACATAAATGCATTTCTATTGGCCGAAGCTGTCGGAAGGCGTATGTACACAATCTCTTCAAAATATTCCTGCCAGACGGTCTGCGATAAGCAGTGGCGTCGTTTGGTGAGGATCATTTAATTCATAAATTTCTTCAAATAAATAAAAATATGGCGCTTTTTAGACAATTGGCGAATGAAGACAATGACATTGCAGAGTGTAGTGATAAAGACAGGTATGAATTTAATAATAAAGTTCTAGATAAACACAAGTTATTTTAAATATATTCGAATGTTTAAAAAAAGGAAAATATTCAGCACTCTAATGGAATCATAATAGAAATAGCTGAATTAACTAGAGTCAATAAATTTTCCATTTATCGAGTAGTCACGAAAGAGGTTGCTGTGGATCATTCACAGAACCGAAAAATATGTAAAGAAAAACTGAAATCAGTTAAAGTTACTCAAGATTTTATAAGTAGAACAATTAGACATTAGAAGTAATACAGCAAATGATAGCAGATTATTTGTTACATATTTTTAAAAGTATTTATAAATTGTGTGTGTCAGCTCCGACGCACGACTGGAGTTTACTCCTTAAGTTCAATAGTCTAACCAGACGCAAAAAGAGTTTATTTAACTTAAAAAAGATTGATACTGTATAAAAGGGTAAATTTGTTAATTAATGAAAATAATAAACATATATAAATATATATTTATTCAATTTATTCATTTCATATACATTTATTATAACTAATCGACGAAATATTTTACATTAAACTTTTAACAATAGTCAATAATCTCGATAATTCATATTGGGTTGATTATCTAATTTTATGTCTTGTTTTCAAATATATATTTATATGAACTACATCGATAATTATTAAAATATTTAATAAATACAAATTGCACATAATCATACATATAATATATGAATTATAACGTACCTTGCAACCACGTGTTTGTAAGATGTTCCGGCAATATCATCTACACCTCTTTCTGCCATAGTTATTTGAAAATACTTTCAGTTCACTTTAGCGGAACACAATGATAGAAATTAAAACTTCACAATAACAATATTAATTATTGATATTTATAATAAAACCAGCAATATAAGTATGTTGACACTGACAAATTAGAAAGTTGCGCATCATAGGGTGCGCACCAAAAACGTAACGAGGTCATTCATCGATAGATTTTACTCCTCACATTTTTCTCATACCGGGCCCCTTATATATGCAAATCGATTCTTAAGGAGTAAACTCCAAAAATAATAAATTTATAAAATGAGGTATCTACGCCTATGGTAGATCAAACAAAGAGGTCGGAAAATGTTTTTATAATCTGCAATTGATATTGGAATTACTATACATGTTGTATTGTTTTTGTGTGACTAATATTGACAAAACTAGTAATTTGTTGTTAAAATACTCACTTTTTAGATTAAATATCATATGAAGTAATGCTCCAATTGAAAAATATATAGAACTAATATTTACCAACAAGTATTTGATGTAAATATTCGCTTTCGGATCGTTCATTTCTTTCGTAGTGGGAAGGAGATAAGGAATTTGCAATAATCTCACAGAATGTTGCATTATTTTTATTTCTTTGACGTCTTTAATATCCATTTTAACGAAAATTGATCAGAGTGCTCGCTGCGAATTGAATAAGATTGTGAACAGCAAATGTATTAGGAATTTCTAGACAACTGATTCTTTCTATCGAAGAAATTGATATTTCATTTAAAAAAAATTCAAGAATTATTTTTTTATCAGTATTATTCGAAACTAATAGGGAAAATAGATGATTTAATATGATAATAATAAAGTTAGAGTTCGAAATACCGGTGTATTTATTATTTTTTTAGTTCGGTAATTCAAAGCTACGATTTAATATAATAATGAAGCGTTACATCAGTTTACTTTGTAATAAAAATAATAGCTATAAGACATTTTTCATCGAGAAAAAAAGAATCTTGAAATACAAATATTTATTATATAATTATGGTCAAATAAAAGATATGTATGTATAATTCAGGGTGTAGTACACAATGCGACTCAAAAGAACTATCGTGCTCCATTTTCTTGCTGTGGCTTTGCTGATGCTTAGTGTTTGTCGCTAATCTATACATCCTTCTAGAAAATTCATGATATGGAAAGGCTTTAGCTGCTAAAGATCTACATATATTCAATATGTCATCATGTTCCGTAGTCTCAAGTAAATGTGGATAGAGATTTTATCCTCTATGTAGCAAAATCACAAAAAGCTTCAGGTCCTACAAAGGGTTTATCCTTTCTTGCTATAGGAAGTTTCTCTGTTATTTCCCTTCAATCAAGTGTACTTTCCACTCAACTCGAAAATTTGGGAATATCAGTGGAACATTCTCCTTTCCATACAATACAAAAAAAATTTAACACTTTCACTGCCACAATGTCATTTTTGGGGAATATCCCTGTTATGGGTGCATTTTTTGTTTGAATTTTTCATATGACATTTTTTTATCATGTTCAATGATTTTAATAGTAATCCAACCGAAAAAATTAACCGGAAGTGCATTTCCGGAAGTGTCTTTCCGAAAGGGCAACCCGTAAGCGAGGGATTCCACCTGCTTTTCGGGTTACAATCAATAGACGCCCATTAGGTCAGCTTATGCTAAACCCGTTACACCTATATCTAATATTGATTTATTGTAAAAGAAAACTCCAGAATTTTTGACAATTTTTATTAGGATAGCAAATAACAATTACTAATTATATATAATTATTGATGCAAATTATCATTTTGTTGGACATTATTGATAACCAAAGTTTTTTACATTATTAGTCATATTATTTTTTTTAGGAAATATGCATTCTTTAAATGGAGAACTAAGTTTAATATAGTTAAATGTATTAAAATACTTAACTACAATAAATGTGATAAATGAAAAGCAAAAATTACCCGGGGACTCCCAAGAATCTATATCGAACGCTGATTTTTACAAAATATCCTTCGTTGTTAATCGAAATCTGCAACAAAATTCAACAATTTAGTGAAAAGTATTTAAATAGATTAAATCATGAAATAAACTTTCATTGTATAATCAATTATACTTACTTATAAACAATTTATTGAAGAAAAACTTTGAAAATTCATAAAAAATCACCCAGTTGGACGATTCGAAAACGGAACACACTGTCAGAAAGCTCTAACGGTACTGAATGCAACTGTCACTACCTGAAGTTGTAAAAGTGAATCCCTTTCACTTACGAGCCTTTCGAATCTAAAGAGAAAAGTTACAGAGGGGCGTCCTTCCGTAAGGACACCTGTAAGCGTCACTGCTGTCTTTCTGTAAGGACACCCGCAGCGAAAGTGTTAATTGTCGTGGTCTGTGGGTTTATGCTGCATTTTTTAATTTAATTTTTACTTTCAATACATCTATTGACTTGAAACTTCTTAAACTTTCTCGTTTTTGATGACTATATATCATTCAATAAAAACATTGGAGGAATATTTAATAATATCGCGTGGATTTATTAACTTAATTTTTATATGAAACAGAATGTCTTATTTTTTTCTATTTTTGTTATTCTATAATAGTATTTTGAATTTTACTACAAATTTTGTAACGACATTTTAAATCTAAAATAGCTTCGATACCTAAATGGTTCGTCACGCGGCTTGCAATCCTGTGGTTGGTATAGTCTATTTTAATTATGATAAATATTGTTTTTATACAGAAATGTGAAAGGTCCCCGACACTGCCACACGACCAGTGAATTCCAAAGTGCAATAAACAAAATTCACATAGTCAGCGGATTCCAAAATACGCATCAAGTTCATTGCATTAAATTCGAGTTCATTCATTGTTTTGTTATTGTTCATTGTTAAAATATTGATTTGTCCGTAAAGTTATTTTCTGTAGAAATTATAAGTCGTTTATTGTAAATAAAAAGTTAAAAGTGTCTCATAGAACATTTCTATATAGATTCGGATTTCACTATGAAATTTGTTACTGAACATGAAAATTTAGTTTCAATGAAAAACCAGTGATAAACCGCGCCCACAAAAGGCCCATCAATCGAAGTTGAACATCAAAGTTATAGTCATTGTTTTCTTCGGTCTTTAGAGGGGCATAAGAGTTTGTTTCAAGAAGAACAACTGTAAACTCATAATTTTACTAGAACGTTTGCGAGGCCATGTGCTAAGAGACTCGAAAAATGAGCCATCTGGTTCGTCTTCAATGCGCCGTACAACAAGTCGCTTTTGATTCGCTATTTTTCGGCCTCTAGATATCAGATTTAACATCATGCGATTTATGGCTTGTACGTTTTGGAGCCTGGCATTGAGAATGCTTCGACGGAGGACTTTCAGAAATGCTTCTAGTCATAGATTCAGTGTTGGGATATGTGTATTGCTTGCCAAAAGCAGTTCCAAATTTTATATTACTTTGGTTTCAATGAAATAGTTGTGGGTATATGTTTATCACAAATCTTTGTACTGAATATAATGTTGAAATTTCATGAAAACTTTCCTAAAAAAGTTCATTTGTTCTAAATCAATACTTTTTGTTAAACAAATATTTTGATCTCAATTTCAAATATGGAATATTGACTGTACTATTTTTGTTCAGTAGATCTAATAATTCTAATACAAAAGGTTTTGCATGGAATTTCGATATAATTCATTATTCCTAGTATGCATATGAAGTGTAAAAAGCTGAAAAAAGTTGGGCCCAGGCTTTATCAATTTTGGTTTGGGGCTCAACGTGTTAATTGTTCACCCCGTCTGAGTATGTCTTATAAATATTTTATGTGGAAAAGAATACACTCAAGGCCGAACAATAAGATTACAATTTAACATTGGTTATCTTTATTCAAATATTTCTAATTATTTTCATTTTCTAGAAAAATATTAAAAAGTAATTAGTTAACAACATTTTATTAATCATCCAAAACAATACAGTTTAAACCATTAGAAACAATTTTGAGATTTTTCTCAATTCTCTTCAATAAAATATCATTATTATTTATAACAGTTTCATAAACATTGCTTTCATCTATTTTGGGGCGTGAATCCAACAATATGTTCAATATGTTTTCCATTTTTAAGAATTTTTCATCATCGATCAATTTAGTTTTCCATCCCACCAAGTTACTCAAAAAGAAAATGGCTTTGCTTTCATCATTACAAGTTTTGAACATTTGAACAATAGTCCCTTTAATTAGCTCCGCGTCTTCTTCAGTAAACTTCGCTTTAGGTTTAAAATTTCTTAAACAATCTAAAGCTATTTGCCTCATCGCTCTAAGTTTACATTTTTCCAATGTCAAACATTTAGCGTATCTATGTTCATCAGATTTAGGAAAAACGTGCTTCTTTCGTTCCCAATTCTCATCTTGGCCACCTTTCAATCGACATTTTCTAAATTTAACTTTCGCCAGCTCTTTATAATAATAGCACTGCCCTTTTACGTAATTTAAAACATTGTACTCTTGTTGGTCAGAGTATAAACGTTGGGCTTCCCCGTAGTATATTGTTATCAGAGTTATATAAACTGTTAAAAAAATTATACTCATGATCATGTACGAGCAATAAAACAAGAGAAATAAAGTTGAAGCAGCGGATTCAAAATCGAAACTGTGAAATCCCAATGAAATTAATACTAAATTCATGAATGAATTTGAAAAAGAATCAAATGAGTAATATTGGTTTCCGAATAACAAATACCCAGCTGATGCAAATATTAGTAATAAATGAAGATGTAAAATAAATAGACATAATAGAAATTTAGCAGCAATATCCAAAGTTTTTTCCACAACCTTAATGATAACCATAAATCTAAGAAGTTTCCATAGCCTGAATGTGGCTAAAAATACTAAAATAGCAGCTAAGGTTGTTAGAGCAGATTCCGCGTAAAACAAATAAAAATAGTTGATGAACTTATTATGTTTAGCTTGTTTAACTCTGTTTAGAAACTCTCCTACTTCATGGCTTCTTTTAAGGTATAAAAAAAGACAAATTAGAGTCATAGTTATTAACACGATGTCAACTAAGCGCCAAAAATCTTTAAAAACGATTGCCTTCTTTTTTCTTATATCGTTTATCGATCTTATACTCAGTGATATCACTATTAATGAAAAAAAGATTAATACTATCAACGTGAACGCATTCGATTCTTCTCCCACCAGCAACAACTTGGCAGTTTGAGCCTAAAAAAATCAAAATATTTCATTTAATTATCTGATTAATTAATTTAATTATGTACTATGTGAAAAAAACCTTAATCAGATTGATTTTTATTCTTAAATTGACAATTAATAGTGTGAAACTATTAGCCACCTCTTAAATATGAGATTTTAGTCCTCTGCTCAGTAATATAAAGTTTTTGAAATTTGGTGCAATCATAACTGAGAACATTTATTAAAATGTGAAATTTTTATTTATCACAAAAACTTTACGTAGAATAAAGATAATAATATTTAGAATGTGTTCTTCAATGTACTTTACTCGTAGTTCAAGTCAATTTGGACATGATAAAAATTGCTGCAAAATGGATCCCCAAATGTTTGAATGTTGACCAAAAGCGTGCAAGGGTAGAAGCATCGCGTTCGTTTTACTATAGATGAGACTTGGGTACATTTCTACCATCCAGAAGCAAAGCAACAATCGTTTTAAAGGTCGTAAATTTTCTTCCAACGAGGAGGTACTAAAAGCTGTGGAGGTGTGGTTTGCAGAGCAAGAAGAAAAATTTTTTTGCAAGGTCTAGAGACGTTGCAGGTTCGCTGTAATAAATGTATCCAATTAAGAGGAGAATATGTTGAGTAATAAAATATTTTGACATTGAAATTTTTTTTGGTTCTATAGTAGGCTAATAATTTTTCAATTTATCCTCGTATTTACTAACTGTTATTGTATACAAACTACACAATGCTATAACGATAAGAGATTGATATTATTATTGCTTGATTTGGTCCAAGGAAAGATTTCACAAATAAAATGTTTCATTTATTTTTCTACCAAATGAAATGTACCCCTGTGAAGCAATTTGAAAAATATTGGTTGCACAAAGTGGTAATAAACAATGCTTTTAAAAAAAGAATATAAAAAATTATTATTCTGAAGGTCATATCAGACGGTTCACTTTTTATTCATTTCTGTCTTTCATTCAGCATCTTTCATTAAGAATGACACGTCTAGGCATTAAATGAATCAGAAGTGATAAATGAATTTATTAGTGAACTAATCCAGCGATTCTCCTCTTAATTGGATACATTTATTACAGCGAACCTGCAACGTCTATAGACCTTACAAAAAAATTTTTCTTCTTGCTCTGCAAACCAGACCTCCACAGCTTTTATTACCGCCTCGTTGGAAGAAAATTTACGACCTTTTAAACTTCTTTTCAGTTGAGAAAAGAGATGATAGTCGGACGGAGCCAAATCTGGTGAATAAGGGGGTGTTCTAGTAATTCGAATCCTAAATCACGAACTTTTTGCATAGCAACATGAGATTTATGGAAAAGTTATTGTTCTATCCTTATTCAAAAAATCAATCACGATTACTCCATGGCAATCCCAAAAAACTGGAGCAAGAACTTTTCCAGCAGATTTTTGGACACGAAACTTTTTAGGTATAGGTATTGGTATTATAGGTATTCAGTGCTTCAGATATCCGTTTTAGAGCCCAATTCGACGGTCTCATAAAATCATACAGGTACTTGATGATGGCTCGATACTTTATTGCGTAACTCTGGTTTACTTTTATGACGTCAAACTTTACACTGACACTTCTAATAAGTTATTGTTCGTCGCTATGGTAACGCAATTTTTGTTTATGCATGGAACTGGTCTAGGCTAACTAGATATTAATACATCCTCGTATATAACAATGTTGTATTCAATATTGAGATAATTTCTACCGATATCTGATCGTTCTACAAGAGCTAAAAATCGCTGAACCTCGCCTCGTTTTTTGCATATCAAAATTCAAAATCTATCAATCAGTTTGTGGGTATAGTTCTTTCAATATCAACTGCAGATCATAAAAACCCTTGTCGCCGATTTTGTTTGATCTACCATAGGCGTAGTTACCTCATTTTATAAATTTATTATTTTTATAATTACTCTTAAAAATATGTATATTTTATCGTTAAAACGTAATCGAATCATTATAAATTGAAATTAGAAAAAAAAATCATTATTATACCTCGTTAACTTGCTACAACTGAATATTAAATTTTAAAACGTGAATAGACGAGCTGTTACAATCGATATATTCAAGCGTCGGATTTAGGGAGTGTCTAAGGGGGGCTAGAGTCCCAGGTCTCGTGCAGGTAGGGGCACTATTGGATCCATAGAATTTTTTCCACAAATTTAGTTCATTTTTTCTTAAAATTTATATTTAATTTGCAACTAATATATTAAATTTCAAAAAGTTTAAGTTGATTTTGATTCCTTTTTTAGTCTGAAGTGGGCCCCTAGTCTATTTTAGTTCCACTACTCCTTAATCCAACGCTGTATTCAAGAAATGAATGAATTTATTTGAAGGTATTATACTTTTAAAAACATTGGTTCCTCTTATTTTGTTTTTTTATTTTATACATCACGCACTTAATTCCCGCTGACTGCAGTAACTACGAATGCGTAGATCGGGATGAAATAAGTTTTCTACAAAATTATTACGCCTAGAAGTAACTTCTGTACCTGATACTCCCATTCTTTTAACTGTGCTTAATGTAATACACGATAACCTAATTTTAGGCTGGACTGTAAGGGAGTTTGGTTTATACAGGGTACTAGACGTGAACTGAGCCCTATTTGTAGCCCATTCGTCCATTAGAACTTCGGTATATCATTGACGATTCCGTTATTGCTAACCGTTTATTCAGTTTTTTGTGTTAAGCCACATGCTGACAAAACTTGACGCAATGTTGTTTCTAAATTGGTATAATTGTATTCTGGATAATCTGCTATCTTTTGGTGTATTACTTCTAAGGTCTAATTGTCCTACTTCTAAAATCTTGAGTAGCTTTCGTCAACTGATTGCAGTTTTTCTTTCTCTTTCTTTCTCTAGTTAATTCAGCAATTCTTGATGATGATTGCATTATCAGATTTCTGAATATTTTCCTTTTTTTAAACATTCGAATACATTTAAAATAACTTTTTATATCTAAATCATTATTATTAAATTCTTTATTCTCACTACACTGTGCAATTTCATTGTCTTAATTTGCTCATAGTCTAAAGAACGCCATTTTTCTATTTATTTAAAGAAATTTATGAATTAAATTAATCCCACCTTGTTACGCCGCTGCTTATTGTAGACTTTCTGGCAGGAATATTTCGATGTTTTCATTGTTAAACAGTGGAGATGGTAAGTCCATGTGCACCGACGATTTGTTAAATGTTTACCGAATTTTATACGGGGAGTAAACATTATTTTTTATTTCTTAATTTTGTATTCGCATAACTGTCTTCTGCAATTGATATTGGAAGAACTATAAAAATCATTCGTAGCTAATTTTCTTCAAATTGATCATGTTAACTTATTTACGTGTAGAAAGATCTACAATTTAATTTAATACTTGATGATTAAAGAAACATGGCGGTTCGAATCCATTAAAGGCCGCTGAAGGGTATATTGACGAATTAGTACAAAGGAAAGAAAAAACTCAAAAGCATACTGCTATGTGTATCTATTCATTGTCAAGAAAAAAGTTTCTGGAATTTTAATACTCACTCGGTAATTAGGAAGGATATAACCGCTCGGGCTTATTTCAAATATTATTTTTACGTTATTAAATAAATTCGAGTTTGCGCTATAGGTGAGGAATTCAATAAATAAACATCTAGTCCGTTCATCTATCCAAACATTTCTTTTATAAAATCTGAAATTTATGTACGAATTTCTCATTGTTCTTCCTAAAGGAGCTACATAGCCTCCACCTGAGTAACTAGCGAATTTACCTAAAATTGAAAGCAATTTAACTTAAATATAATGATATAACATCAGCCAATATGCCTCGGGTATAGTTTTTATCTAAATTTCGTTATATTTCAAGATATTTATATTCTAATTTGACATAACCTTTCTATCTATTTTTTTCTAGAGCAATTTTTCTTTTGACTCAACCAGGGATGTTAATTTAGCGATGACTTTATTATTTGATTGATATTTTTTCCGTTGGAGCATTTTTTGTGGGTCTAAAAACAGCTAGTATTCCCCCGTAGAAAATTTGGACAATATGGTGGTGGAGGAATCAATTTGAAGCTCAATTCACTTAATTTGATCATTTTCTTAGTGACATGGTGCACTGGTTTACAAAAAAAGAATTCTCTCTTCTACATATACTATTTCTTCTTCATTTGGTCCAATAATATATAGTGACAGTTATTGTTAATTGTTATTCATCAAAAGATATTGGTTATAACCTTGTCAGATAATTGTTCTATTTCTGCTCACTGATTGTCCAATTTACTTAAAAGGCTACTTTTTAGATCTAAATATTGTATTTACTCATTTTAACAAATTTAGTGCGAAAATTGAATTAAGCATCATTAAACCTAACTAGTCTTCTTAAGGTTCTAGTTAATGCAAATCTCTATAATTTTGACAAACAATTAACGTGCTCTAAGCATACTCCACATCGTTTTGAACCGTACTTGGTCTTTCGCATTCCTAACAACTTGTTATATACCTTTGATTTTTTTCACGTTTTCTCAAGACCAATTCAATCAAAGCCTTTCTGAAATCACAAATAAACGTCATCCTTTTATTAGTTTTCCCTGATTGTTAAACAGATGTATAATCACAATATGAGTTTCCAGCTTTTGGTGTCCGCTAGCCTGCTACAAAATCACTATGAATATGCTTTTTGGTGACATCATAACTACAGTTACATGAGGTGTAGTTACGTAGGTGTAGCCACGACTACGCCACGATAATTTAACAACGGTATTAGGCCTCTTTTATGCACACGTTTTTTGTCGCTTGTCGTGGGGCGACAAGAGTTATTTTATGAAACAATATCCAAGCGTTTCTTGTCACGTGCCGCTTTCAAATTTGATCAGTTTCAACTGTTGCAGAATTAAGGCTCGATAGAGAGAGAAATTCTTCAATTATTACCGTATGCCGACAGGCTCATTTGATGAGCTATGTGAAAAGCTAAAAAGCACTTTTATGACGTTGAGGTAAGTACAAAGAAGAGACCATGCTTACATACATATTTACCAATTTCCCGCTTTTCTTTTTCAGTTTTTTTACTGAATTCGTGAATAATGATTTCGATAATTTCCTTCCACGCATCTCTTTTCAATTGCCTGTTTTTGTAATCTGCTGATGATGAATCCCACAAACATGTTTTTTATTTTATTGCGTCATTAAAAAATTCAACGTCCAGATTTTCCATGGTAATTCTTCACACATCAACACAACTCTGCAAACTGACTGTTCAAAATACAACAACAAACGATAATAAATGCACTGCATAAAAGCGCACATTCAACAACGTGCTTTTAGAAAACGTCGCCTTTTTGTCGCCCCGCGACCAGTAACAAAAAGCGGCCACACTACGTATTATCAGTGTGCGCCGTAAGTGCGACGGGATCGCACGTGTTTGTCGTTGAAATACGTACTATGGCTATGTAGTGAAGTAACTAGAAATTAATTGCGTTTCTCGAGATTCTACAAACAGAACCATGTTTGTGGGATCCGAAACTCAAAAGTCTCAAGAATCGTGGAAAGCAAAGTGTTGCTGATCTCCTTTCAAAAAATCAGTGATTCACGAATGGTACATCGAGCAAATTGCTCGCCTGGTCATCTCCACAATCTGTTTGAATCATCTGAGTTATATAGACCAGTGAGAATACAGTAAATAATTGTTTATATATTCATTTCCAGGAGTTTTGGTGATCTTGAAGTCTTTCCCAAACCTCAGAAATCCTTAAATATACTGTAAGAAATCAACTGTTGTTGTTGCCTTTCGTCAGCCCTCCTATTAGTCTCCTAGAGGCGCTGAAGTCTATAGAATGGAATTATTACATTTGAAAACAACTATTGAAGAAGAGAGAAAACCTCAATGGGTTATTATAGAAAAATTTCATCCATCTGGGTTATACGAAGTCTGGTTATTAAATAACGAGACTGTGCGCCTAGAAGGCGGCCTAGACGGGTGGAGTAAAAAACGAGTAGTGCGTTGGGTATCTGAATATCTTGTCTAAGCACGTGACAAATATCTCGTTAAGTAAAAAAAAAACCTCGACTGAGTGATATAAATTGTTGTAAGAAGCTTTTGGGGACAATTCTCTATCTCGTACAGTATTTTTGAGTGGTGTAAGCACTTTAATGAGGAACGAGAGAGCACTGAAGATGACCATCGCCCAGGTCGCCCTGCGGCTGCCTCAACTCCGGAAACAGTGACCAAAATCAATGAAATTGTGCGAATGAGCATCCGGATGATTGCAGAGGTTAAACGGTTTTACACGAGGAATTACACATAGCAAAAGTCTGTCCGAAGTTGGTGTCAAAAAATCGGACTCCCGATCAAAAGCTCTTACGTTAACGGGTCTGCTCAGATTTCCTTTGAAGGTTACAAAAAGATCTGCTTTGAAAGGGACCCGATTTGAGTCAATGGAAGCGCTCACCAAAGAAGACTTCCACTGCTTCGATAAATGGAAAAGGGAGTATATTAAAGGGGAGCATTCGTATTTAGAATAAAGGAGCGAAGAGAAGGTAACTTAAAACTAGAAGTATATTACCTGTATACCCCAAAGTTCCAGTTTTCAAAACATTTTGATAATCCCAAATAAATTCCAATCTAGAAAAACCATCTAGCCCTGATACATGCCCCCACTTTTGACTGAAAGTTCTATATTCCGGACCAGTCGAAAAGGGCGACACGCAGGAGTTGGTTGCAAATTTCATGGACGATGGTATTGTGCAACTTATGTTATCTGCTCGTTTTTGTCTAAGTCTAGCTATGCCTATATATTTATTAGAATTATCTGTCAAACTACCAGGATCTTTTGCGATATATCTGTCATACCATTGCGGTGATTGCATTGATGGTATAAGAGTATTTTGTATATAATTTTGTATCCTACAAACAAAACATAATTATCTGCTGATGTAGAAATCCACCCACTTCGTAAATTGATTCAAAAATGATTCACTCAGTGCCGATTTTAGGTTTCAGCCACATTCTTGAGAATGTTTCATATTTTTAATACTACTTAACCATGAGACACAACTCATCTGCCCGTATAAGAACAAAAAGTAAAACATTAATAAAAATGCACGTAGAATTTGAAACGAACCTAACCTAACCTAACCAACAGTTAGTAGTGGGTTAGCCTTTCAAATTATAAACATCTTCTAACTAGCAACTAAAATTGACACCATGGTGGACTATTCAAATAAAGGAAGAAATAGAAAAATATGGAAGAGATATCATACAAAATACAAACAGAGAAAAAAGTAAGTTGGACAGATTTCGGTAATAAATTTAAAAATTACAGCAGAAATGGTTTATATTTTGAACATTTACTGATGGATAATAGAAGATAATGAAAAAAAAAAAATAAAGAAATTAGTACCAAGCGGTATAAAGAGGACTAAAGAGGTTATGACTTAGGTCCATTATTGTTAAGGTGGCATGTTTCCATTATTTGTTTGAAAAAATATAAAAAAATAATATTCCAGTCTATGATTTAACTTGAAATAGCATTTTTTTATGTATAGTTCGAATTTAACTCGAATAGGTATTCACAATAATCTATTGGAGATATCTGTGTGTGTGTGGTATATATGAAATAAGCTGTGGTGATTGTGACCGGAAGTATATTGGGCAGACTAAGAGATCCGTTATTGTCCGGTTTAAAGAACACAAAGCTCATTCAAAAAAAATCGGACCGGAAAATCAGGTATTGTCGATCACGCTGCCTATCAAAATCATGACATAAATATTAATAATATAAAATTGTTAAAAAATATATCCAATAATAAATTACTGGATGCATTTGAGAGCATTGAAATTGCTATATGTAATAGTAGCTTAAATAGCGACAAAGGGCCAATTCCTTACAGCCCACGCCTTAGAATGAACATGAATGTTCCTACCAAGGAGTTTTTTCTCGCTGGAATTACTTTTCGCGGGAGGTTTATTGGTGGGAAAATTTGGGTAAGTCAAGTTATTGGATTTTAGTTTACCTTCAATCTCTGATGACGATAACTTGGTTATCGAAACGCGCGTTAGACAGTGTAATTGTGAGTGTTGGTGTAGTGGTGGTGTAAACAGTATATTCAGAATTCTCTATTCATGTTATTAGCTAAACATGGCATTTTTTTCTTATCTACTGTAACAGAAATCGAAGATTTGTATGATTTTTTTTATGGAATGTTGATTAGTGGTAATCATGACGCGATGGCAAAGAACTTGCATAATGTCAAGCGGCTTTAATAGATAGTAAAATAAGTGATCAAGCAACTCAATGAAAGTGCGCGTTGGATATACACCATCTCATTAATTGATATGGTCTTTCAACTATCGCATGTTCGTTTTGTAGTGTTTAATAAACAAATTTATTTTTGTCCTTTTTGGACACAATTCCTGGCATCGAAAAGGCCACGACAGATGAGAGACATTCCGAAAGAAGCCTTAAACAATTGCTTTAAGTGATGAATTCAATTAAAAATGTTCAGGCTTCTGTCTTTCTTTTCGTATTTGTATAGGTTCATTTTATCACAATATGCTATTTATTCTTGTGTTACTATAAAAAAATTTTTGGATACACTTCCGAAAAACGCCAAGAGGAATTGGAAGGTAAAAGTGATAGGGAATGGTCACAATCGTATAAGAACTAACAAAATATACCTGCAATCGTGCGCATGCACGGAAAACGAATTAAAAATTCGGTCAAAAAAGACCTACGTATTTCCCGATCCCGAAAGAGCAATCAAAACAATAGAAATAAATGAAAATCAATGTTATTCCACAAAAATTTAGTCACCCTCCTCATCCTTTTCCATTGGAGGTCGATCATTCTTTCCAGGATTCAAAAATTTTATATCTACAATGATTGCATCGAATAGATCCACAATTTTTCGCCGGACTCGCCGTCTCCGGAGTAATTCACAAAGATGCAGATCCATGTTACTTTTGATTCCCCTCTCGACAAAAATAAAAAATTAATTATCAATTGACGAAACATTGGATTATTCAATAACTACTTATATTTTTAAAAGTATTCCTTTTAATTTTAATTCAAAAACCAAACCACAAAAAATGGTGGCGAGGTCGCGGGAATTTCAAAAATATCGACGTCACCTGTAAAATTTTATTGGCGTTTTTCGGAAGTTCAGCCAAATTTTTTTGTCGAACTTATTTGTTATCAATTAATCAATTTGACACAAAATAATTTCATACATTTCGCGAAAACATTTTTTTAATATTTGCACTAATTGATATAAGTATGTTCAGTGCAGCTATGTTAAGACCCATTTCGATGTTTCAATATTAACAATATCACCGAGCAACACTCTTCAGAAACAACTTACGCTTTTGTGCTCAAAATATGTTCAGAATACGTATTTGAATGATGTCCTCTTATTAAATCTCGCATTTCTAAATTACTGATATTCGCCATGGGATCTTTGTCTCTAACCAAAATGATATAAAGCAAAAACACATATATTCCTATCATAATTATATCTTCGAATGTTTCGATGAGTTTTTCTTTTTGTTTTTCCCAATGTTGACGTTCCTGCCATAATAAATAAATATAAAAAAATGGAAACTTCTAAATCTTTTATTTACCTTAATTGATTCTTTGTCTAAAGGTTTGTAAACTTTTTTGAAGTACGGTCTTAGACTTATCCTACCAAACATATTATAAAAATTATTTCGTTGTGCTTCAACGTAATGTAGGATTGTATTACTTTTACTGAAAATCTTTTTCATCTGAAAATTTGAAATCCATTAGTGCTAATAATTTTGAAAATGTTATACTGTACTTGCTAGTTATTACTAATCTTTCATTCTCATTTAAAAATCTAAAAACATCTTCTCAAACAATCGCACACAAAATGGAAAAATATTAACTGAGAAATAAATGAATTGAACCACATATTACGGTATATAGTTCAACAAATGTGGAGAAGACTATAGAGTTTAGCTCGGGTTAGCTAGATGAACAAGCAATAAGCTCTATTTAACCCAGGAGTTCGAAAATATGTCCAGCTTGGTAAGTTTATTGTATTTATAAGAATATTTCGTGATTAGAATATACCACATCGATATAACAGAAATGAATTAATTTTCAATAACTGTCAATTTATTATTACCAATATACAGGCTGTAGGCTTGTGCCACAAGGTCCGGCTCGTTTGTATAAAACCACAAAAGATCTCAGAAGCCATTTTAGATGTGGCTAATACATCCTCTGAGTAGTCTGATCGCAAAAAACTCTGTTTATATGAATAGAAACACCTGAATGAGACAGCAAAAGCATACATAGATGAGCCTTCTGCTTCTCTTATCAAACAGGTCCACTTGAAGAGAATATGGAAAAGGAAAAAACGGTGCACGGAATTCACATGTGTGAGCTTTCCAAAAGATATCGGCTTTGGTAGTTTTAATCGGGATCTATCAAAATACTTATGTGTGCAACGGTCACTGACTACTAACCTAACTATGAACTATGTATAACTACACAGTCCAACAAAATTAGTAGAATACTATACTCTACATTATTTATTATATTGTTAGAATTAGAACTCTTCATACCTTCTACAATCCCAATAATTTTAAAGCAATAAAAATGGTGCCTTGATATATATTTTGAACCGCTAATTTCCTTTCTAAGATATGTGCTGATGTTTGCGACCTTGGATGATTGAAAAAAGGTTCGTCGTATTTATAAGCAGACGTAGCTAGATCATTCAGATGTTTTGTATTATGTATGTAGGGAATACCTTTCACAAGGAAGCAAAAAAACTCTTTCTGGCTTTGAAAAAAGAGCTTATATTGCCTATTATTGTATTCATTTGGAAGATTATAGTATATATTTTGAGCCGCTAATTTCATTTCTAAAACATGTGCTTATGTTTGCGACCTTGGATGATTGAAAAAAGGTTCGTCGTATCTACAAGCAGACGTAGCTAGATCATTCAGAAGAAATACCCGTACAATCTTTCAGCAATCTTCTTGAACTCTCAAAAAATTATCAAGAAATATTGCTAAATGAAGGTCAAATAATTCGATTTGCTCTATATAGCAAATCCAATAACTACGCAATGTTTCAATCGAATTGATCTGAAACTCTAAAATATTTGAATTTATTTTAAAAGTAAAGAACCATCCAGAATTTTCTGGTTTTTTTCACTAAAGTATTTTGTAACATTCGCATATCAAGTTAAGGTCAAAGAAGCAATTTGTGAAGGCTTCAATCAAGATGGAAATTGTTTAGGGTTCTATAAATTTGATCGACAATGGCTATTTCAGTTGTTAAATCACTGGTATCTAAAAAATTTGTTGGTCTGTGTCGTCTTTTATATTTTATTTATATATGGAACTGTATTATGTAGAATGAGTAATAGTAAATATCCTTACTCGAGTGTTTCCTTTTTGAAAAAATCCCTTGATTAATCGGGCAAGGTTTTCTAATAAAAATGAATACACTAATACACTCGCAATTGAGGTAGTTAGCCACATCAAGCTAGTGATATGTGGGACCCAAAATCCGAATAAAAGAGTCATCGTCATTGAAACTAATATTATAAATATTAAAATAAACCTAAAACACAAAATTTGACAGACACAATTATTGGTTTAGAGCTATGAGTAAGAAAACTGTACTGTCGCCTTTCTGAGATTTCAATGTTCAGAAATAAATCAGTCGTTATACTCAATGACGTGAAAACCCGAACACCCAGTAAATATTATTCTTGACAATTTAAAAGACGTCAAACTGTGTTGGTGTTCGTGAAGCTAGTTTGTCGTCCCAACAAATTGCTGATAGAATAATAAAGGCATGGCACCAGGAAGCACGAAGATTCTGAGGCACAGGAAGAATGAGCAAGACAACAGGCCATTTCATATCGATGGTTTGCGAAATGTGGAAGAATCTTTCGAATGAGAAGTTTTCAAGGACCAAAGAGAAGGTTTTGACTTTTTTGATACCGAATTCAGTTGATTTCATCTCTAAATTGATTTCAGTGCTTCTAAGAGCAAATAGAGTAGAGACACAGGAAGAATGAGCAAGACAACAAGCTATTTCATATCGACTATTTGCGAAATGTGGAAGGATCTTTTGAATGAGGAGTTTTTAAAGACCAAACAGAAGGTTTTGACTTTTTCGATACCGGTTCCAGTTGATATCATCTCTAAATTATTTTCATTGCTTCCAAGAGCAAAAAGAGTAGAGGCACAGGAAGAATCAGCAAGACAACAGGCTATTTCATATCGATGGTTTGCGAAATATGGAAGAATCTTTCGAATGAGAAGTTTTCAAGGACCAAAGAGAAGGTTTTGACTTTTTTGATACCGAATTCAGTTGATTTCATCTCTAAATTGATTTCAGTGCTTCTAAGAGCAAATAGAGTAGAGACACAGGAAGAATGAGCAAGACAACAAGCTATTTCATATCGACTATTTGCGAAATGTGGAAGGATCTTTTGAATGAGAAGTTTTTAAAGACCAAACAGAAGGTTTTGACTTTTTCGATACCGGTTCCAGTTGATATCATCTCTAAATTCTTTTCATTGCTTCCAAGAGCAAAAAAAGTAGAGGCACAGGAAGAATGAGAAAGACAACAGGCTATTTCATGTCGATGGTTTGCGAAATGTGGAAGAATCTTTCGAATGAGAAGTTTTCAAGGACCAAAGAGAAGGTTTTGACTTTTTTGATACCGAATTCAGTTGATTTCATCTCTAAACTGATTTCAGTGCTTCTAAGAGCAAATAGAGAAGAGACACAGGAAGAATGAGCAAGACAACAAGCTATTTCATATCGACTATTTGCGAAATGTGGAAGGATCTTTTGAATGAGGAGTTTTTAAAGACCAAACAGAAGGTTTTGACTTTTTCGATACCGGTTCCAGTTGATATCATTTCTAAATTATTTTCATTGCTTCCAAGAGCAAAAAAAGTAGAGGCACAGGAAGAATGAGAAAGACAACAGGCTATTTCATATCGATGGTTTGCGAAATGTGGAAGAATCTTTCGAATGAGAAGTTTTCAAGGACCAAAGAGAAGGTTTTGACTTTTTTGATACCGAATTCAGTTGATTTCATCTCTAAACTGATTTCAGTGCTTCTAAGAGCAAATAGAGAAGAGACACAGGAAGAATGAGCAAGACAACAAGCTATTTCATATCGACTATTTGCGAAATGTGGAAGGATCTTTTGAATGAGGACTTTTTAAAGACCAAACAGAAGGTTTTGACTTTTTCGATACCGGTTCCAGTTGATATCATCTCTAAATTATTTTCATTGCTTCCAAGAGCAAAAAAAGTAGAGGCACAGGAAGAATGAAAAAGACAACAGGCTATTTCATATCGATGGTTTGCGAAATGTGGAAGAATCTTTCGAATGAGAAGTTTTCAAGGACCAAAGAGAAGGTTTTGACTTTTTTGATACCGAATTCAGTTGATTTCATCTCTAAACTGATTTCAGTGCTTCTAAGAGCAAATAGAGAAGAGACACAGGAAGAATGAGCAAGACAACAAGCTATTTCATATCGACTATTTGCGAAATGTGGAAGGATCTTTGGAATGACAAGTTATTATAGACGAGAAGATTTTGAATTTTTCGATACCTATTTCGATTGATGCATCTCGCAGAGTCAGGATTGAGACCACATCGTCTTCAGTAATGAATCCAAATCATGATTAGATTTTGATGTTGGTCGATGGAGGGTAAGAATATAATACATAATTATAAACTTATACTCATATATCTTCTAAGATCTGCGGATTTGTTGCTAATTGAAAATTTGTTGGACCCAATTGGTTCTTCTGATTACTTTATTATGAATATGCCTAGAAAGACTGTAAAAGAAATCGTGCAGCTTTGAAAATTAATGAAGTTGCTCAGCCGAAACTTAATAATTGATAGGGATACCAAATATAGATCGAATAATGAAATAATTTTTAGTGCGAGTTCGAATTTCTATGTCAATGAGTATATTCCATCTTTCACTTCTATGAACCCATTTCATATTTGTAGGGGTTCCTCGTGGAAAAACCCAATATTAAAAATCAAGATCATTTTTGAAATCAATCTACCTATTTCAATTATACCGAGGGATTATTGGGCATTTTATTTGATGAAGAAAGTTCCGTATAGGAATACTCACCAGCATATTCGATTGCTAACGTCAATCAGATACTTGTGTAATTTGGGATGTTTTTGATATCCACCATTTTCTGAACGCAATCTACAATAATATTTATGTATTTAACCAAAGTGTACTACACGATTTATACATCCATATAAAACGAAAGCATATCATCTTATCTTATCAACACACGTGCTTTGGTTTTTGAATGATACATAACCTCAAATTGTTTTAAATTTCGACTGTTTTGAGTAATCTGACTAATTGTGAAAATCAGCTGATGCTCATACCGCCGTGAGGTAAACAAATGCTGTTGTCTTAAGTTTTTGTGTACTTATTTGTTCGATTTTCGACATCATTATTTCAATTTTTCTGATTCTTAAAAATTGCTACTAAAAAAGGTCCAAAATTTCCTCCTGAAAAGTGGCTTTTTCGGTTTTTTTCACTATTCAGTGTTGTGCTCAGTGCTGACTTTGAAATCTACAGTGAAAATTGAAAAACTCCCGTGATTAATGCACAAAATTAGCAGAAGTGTCATAAATTTTGTAAACTTCTTGATTAATTTTTATTGCAAAAATACTTGTTTTCTGTTGTATCAGTTTCACTGAAACAGATCTAAAGAGTATCTACGGAGTGCTATTAACACCATGAAACGAAAAAAAAACTATAAATCAAGTCTCACTACCGAAAAACCTGATCGCCAATATATCAGCTGTTTTCTAGATTGTCTAATTGCGCAGAATCACGCACAAACGTTCACAAAAAGACAAATTACCATATTTATAACCATTCAGTGACTAGAAACCACAATTTTTAAATATTGTAACGGCTAGACGAAAGCCCGACATCTGCCGGAGTCGGTCATAACTTAGTGCAGAGCGAACTATATTGTGACAGATACAAAGATGCGGCATTCGTCATAGTTGGATGTATGTATGTATGTGGAAATTGCGACCCAAAGGAGCTACTGTATCCTCTTTTCTTGCTGCGATATTGGGGAACCCAGAGTTTACAGTTGATCCATCCATCCCACTCCTTTTAAAAAATCCAGAATATGGGATAGCGGTATTTGCAAGAAATCTTCGTTAATAAGTTTCCAGGTGAAGTGCTCTGGACTACCGTAGTGTTTTACATTGAGAATGTGGATAGAGGTTTCGTCCTTTGTGCAACAAAATCTGCGCGCCACATTATCTGCTAGGTTTAGCATCTTCATGTGTTTCTTGAGTGCCCTGATAGAACTCCTGTTAATAGTAAAAAAACTCTTCACACGATAAACTATGAAAAACTATAACGAAAAGAAATTCACTATATATAAAATTGATAACATTTTAATTATTTACCTTAGCAAATAAACTAGAGGATAATGGATTAAAAACGTTAAAATTGATGCAGCAACTGTTACCCAAATTATCTTCGCGTCAAACTGGTATTCACAGAAATAGTCTAGGCCATCGTTTTGTTTGAAAGCTGGAAGGCCGTAAAACATCAAAACTATGTTATATATCGTCATAAAAATTGATAACATGATGGTTAATCTCTCGATATTACTCAGAGACGTTTCTTTATAGCTAAAAATTGAATATTAGATAAACATAAACTTATTCAAAATAGATATATCCTATGTATGAAGAAGGGACTTGGACAGATTACTCAGAAAATTTGGTTTCTAGCATTCATCATGTTTTTATTGAGTTTGTATTTTTAACTTCACACATTAACCTCTCTTACCACTTACTAAGAATGGGGAGATTTCGTGGGTATCTAGTAATTGTTTGGATGATCACTTTTCAATGCTCTTTCTTCAGTTCAAAACTGTTTTTTTAACAATAAGAGACCCTGTCTGTGTTGTATCTGTGATAACCGATTTCGGCGTACCCTACTACTTAGGTTTCTGTCTCCACTTTACTTAATTGTAGTATTTTCTCGACCCCGTTTTAAGGGATTGTCTCTCTGCTACTAGGAGCGATACCCATGCTGTACGGAGTATGATCAAACATATCCCAGCAAATTTCCTGTAGGCGTTTATGCCACATTCGTAATTTTAATTCGGTCATTATCGTGGAGAAAAATTTTCATTTTTTCATTTTCACAGTAAACATTTGCTTTTTTGTTTGGCCTTGTGGTAAAAAATTGTAACATGCCATTCTGCTGTTTTTCTTCAAAAATTTTGAATATTCCTATGTTCACGTATTGTGGCACAGTACACACTTCTTATTTATTTATTCCATCATCAAGTTTATAAAGAAATTAATTTTTTATCGACCTCCCACTACATTCGAAGAATTCAATAAACCTTCAGATTCGTTGCTAAATCGTCCTCTATCTATTTACACTATAAAAGTATTTGAATCAAAGTAAATTAAGTGGTATCTTATCAGGAACGTGGCAATGAAACACCAAAGTGGACTAACTTTAATATATTTTCCGAGCTTCCGAATACTTATGTATTCATCATCTGGGACTGAAATTAGGGTCAAACATAATATAAGAAATATGTATGAGAATAATAAAATTTTTACTTACATATTTCTTATATTGTATTTGACCATAATTTCAGTCTTATACGATTAAGTATTCGAAAGCTCGAAAAATATATTGAAGTTATTCCACTTTGGTATTTCCTTTCCTAGTTCCCAATAAGAAACCGCTCATAATATAGCTAGCAAAGACTTCTTTACAATTCACATGTTCATGATTTTAGGTCTCTTCTGTTTTAGAATTAGTTTTTTTTAATAATTTTTGGAAGAAAGATAAAAAAATAAAAAACTAATTATTAAAATATTGTAACGAAGTCTTTGCTATATTATAAGAGGTATCTTATTGGGAACGTGGCAATGAAACATCAAAGTGGACTAACTTTAATATATTTTCCGAACTTTCGAATACTTATGTATTCATCGTCTGGGAAATAATTAATTAAGATTTGCGGTGACTTTAAGTTGTATAAATTCTTGTAAAAACTTCAAACTCATGGGAATCAAAATTCAATATTCAAATTGACGAATGATAGAAATATTGATTAACTGAAATATTTAAATAACAATTCAATAAACAAAAAGCCTTTTCCATTTCAAAAAATTGCGCAGAACAGGTTTTGTGGTGTCAAAATTTGCTTGGACTTAACTTTCGTTGAGAGGGAAGTGTGCTTCCATTCCAATAAGTTTTTGAAGTGTCGTAAGATAACCCAAGTTTTATCCCCGTGACTATCCAATGAAGGTAATCATCATCGTCTTCATTGTAACGTATCAAAAACTAAAGCGTCCTTTCCATCCGTTGTTGTTTGTGTTCAGTAAGATTTTTGGGTGCCCAACGCGAGCAGTTTACGAAATTTCAGTTTTTCAGTAACAATTTCATGAATTAGTGATAGTGAAATTTGCGTGAACCAGTTCATCGGAAACCAATGACGGACGTCCACATCCTTCTTCATCGTGTAATTGATCCTGTCTATTGATTTATCTGATATATCTTATAACAGTAACAGTTCTGATTAAACAGACGTTGGTATTTCCAATTAAGGCTGACAATATAAAGAAGCAGTACACAGAACACGTCGGCAACATCGATATAGAAATGGCGTGCATTTCTTCTGCTTAAATCATTCAATTGACAATTTGAATCCATTTTAATTTATACTGGATAGTAAATTTCTGTCAAATCTCATGTAAAAATAATCAATTCTAGACTAACTTTTATAATAATAATTTCTATCAAATCTCACTAAAAAATTACGGTACCCTCTTCACAAATCTATAGACTTTTACCTTTTATGAGGTAAAACCCGTACACAAATTTTTTATTTAATTTATATAAATGCACAGGTGATTGTTCTTTGATTATTTAACGTTTGTGACCTTGTTAGGGAATTCCTATGTTCATCTTAATAAATTATGAGAATCAAATATTAAAATTTACATTTCCAAACATTAACCTGATGACCATTTAAAATGCTGAAACACTCACAAAATGTTCCATGGGTGTGGACCCCGAAATCCCGTTTTCATTTTTTTCAAGAAAATTCCGCGTTTTGACAAACGTTCTGTGTTCCTTGGTTTAGCTGTGAAAACATGATTTTCAGAATTTTTTATATCGAATTTGAAATTTATTTCAAATAACCAATTCTTCTGTAACTGAAGATCTACAACTTCAATTTCCAGACATTCCCTAGAAATGTGGAGAAAATACAGCGTGTTCCAAGATTATCTTTACAACTTCAAAAATTCATAACTTCGAAAATAAACAAGATATTTATATTCTGTCTTTAGCATGTATTACTGCAACTAATAAAGTTTTTTTACAACACTTCAACATGCTCACTATTGGTGGCCCTAAGCACTTCCAGTTTTTAATCAATTTCAAGCTAGGTACGCTGTAATATGTCGCCTGTGATTGTACTAAAAGCTTGTGTAATGCGGCGTTTCAAATCATCAATGTCATTAACCGAAGTCCGGTGAACAATGTCCTTTAAAGAAGAAGTCGAGGGTTGTTATGTCCAGAGACCTTGGTGGCCATGGAATTGGGCCATCTAGTCCAATCCATCGATTGGGAAAAGTTTCGTTGAGCTGTTCCTGAACTGCTGTCAACCAGTGCGGTAATGCACCATCCTGGAAATAAACAATCACCTGTAAATTTTTCCAAATGAGGAAGAGCAAAGTTTTGAAGCATATCCAGGTACAGATAGCCAGTAACTGTGGTTTCTATGAAGAACAAAGGACCAATGATTTTGTTATGCATAAGCTCATACCACACATAAACCTTTGGGCTGTTTCGTTGAAGCTCAACTACTGCATGAGGAGTCTCAGAATCCTAAATTCGTATGTTTTGGCGGTTTATTGTACCAGATACATGGAACATGGCCTCATCACTGAAACACACCTTTTTCAAGGAATCTTCATCATGATCAATAATTGTAACAAGTCTACGGTAAATTCTACACGTTTTGGTCGACCTGTTGGTAACAGTGCCTGTAGTAACTGTACCTTATAGGCATACAGACGCAACTGTTGATGAACAACCCTGTGGAGATTGTGGTTGTGGGCATTTGGAGTTGCCTTGAAGCCTGACGAATTGAAGTTTCCGGATTGTCCTGGGTCGCCCGGCTCCACTTTTATGCAATACTGATCCGGTGCTCATGAAGCTTGTGTGCTATGAACGAATGGAGGGTCCGGATGGTGGGTCTCTTTGGAATGTTGTCCTGAAATTCCGTTGAACCTGTGTATCTGATTTCGTCTTTATGAACCATGACACGCATTGAGCTTTCTGTTGTGGTGTCCACATCTTCACTTATAACTGTTCAGTTTATTGAAAAAACAACTTTATCAGTTGCAGTAATACGAGTACATGCAAAAGACAGTTGTTTATGTGCGAAGTTATGAATTTATGAAGTTGTAAAGGTAATTTTGGAACACCATTTATTGATAAAAATCAATGTAAATTATAAGTAATTTTATTACCAGGATGGTCTATATCCTACCGAATCAAACCAAATTTCAATTTTCTTTATATCACCTAAATAGTATTGTGTGGCAAAGAAAAACCAATCTTCTTGTCCTTTTCGTAAAATTTTCTTATCGGGATCGGGAAAATTCAAAACGTGTTCCTAAACATTGAGAAACATATTTATAAAGAACTGTCACTACAAGACTTGATTCATAAAAGTTAAAATAATTGGCCGAGAAAAACAAGACCCTTGAATAAGAAAACTTGGACAAACATCGGATCATCAATTTCTGATGTTAATAATATAATAACGTCTTTTAGATTGAGTGGTGGTAAGTTTATCAAGCATTAACTTAGATGTACGAAAAATAATTAGATAAAAAAAATCATGAATACTTGAAGTCTGGATAATGTTTTATAAACGGAAGCGGATAGAAGAGATAACAAAATTATAACATCGAAGACGTCTAGGAAAACAAAGAGAATCGATGAGAAACAAGATTAACACTTATATAAAAGATTTTTACCTTAATCACGAAATAAAAATAGAAGACTCACAGTTCAAACACGATGAGGTACATAAAGTTATGAAGGAAGTTATAAAAGAAACAAGAACTCAATAATTGATCACTTCTTAGTAGCTAAATTGGAATAGAGCTAGAGATATTAAAGTTAAAAAATAATCACTGATAAAAATAAAATAGAGAAGATAACCAACAGAAAAATAACAAAATGAAATGATACACAGTCCGTAAACAATTTCAAGAATTAATAAACATAAAACTTATTAATATAGAAAACAAAAATGAGGTTAAGAATAGATGGAGATATTTTAGATAACAAGTCTTAGAAACTGCGGAATAAAGCTGTAAGATAACGTAAAATTGTAAACATAAATATAAAAACAGCCATTGGTGGTCAGAAAGTATAAAAAAAGGTAATTACAAACAGAAAAAGTGGAAAAGATTTTCAAATAATAAAGACAAAGAAACTATGACAAAATTATAGAAAACAAAAATCAAAAAATGATTAAGTAAAAGAAGATAAATACACGGAAAGACCTCGGATAGAAACTGATAACAGCATAAAGAGATTACCAATGCTTTTCTGTGGCATGATAAGGAAACAACTGAACAAGGAAAACATAACCATGAAGAATATAAAAGTTAAAAAAAGCATAGTAAGCACGAAAGAAGACCAAATTATGGAAATATGGTGAGAATACTTCAAAGAAGTCCTAAATGGACAAGACGAAAGTTAAGTAAAAAAGAAAAGAAGGGAAATTATACTAGAAAAGATACAAAATGCAAAATTGAGCCAAAAAGGATATAATAAGGTGACAAACAAAATGATAAAAGCGTTACCGGGAAAGGCTACTTACATCGTGCAGTGTTTGTTATGTACTACAATATATGAAATTACCATATTTATATGGAGGAAAGACTCAAAGAACGTTAGAAACGAGGAAAACTGCATGTGGCAATTGGATTTCCTAGTTGTTAAGGTTTATGTTGGACTGTTCCATATCTTTCAACTGGCACTATACTATAAAATGTGGAAATACATTTATCGAAACATCACGATGAGTTGGATCAACGCCAAGAAAATATAATTCCAGTGAAAGAGTAGACTTGGAGTGGTAAATAGGAGAATAAACGGGTGAAGTAATAGGAAAAGCATGAAATAGAAGTAGTGATTTGGTAAATTAAATGTGAAATTTGAGCACAAAGAATGTACAACTATGAGGCAATAAAATGAAATGGAAAGCCAATAAACATTACTTTTGAATGAAATGGCAGATATAGAAATGAAATTATCGTAACAAGATATAAAAGAAAAATCGGGAGGTTGCAGTCAGTCAAATAAGAAATACAAGAAAAAAAGTGAAACGGATATAATAAAACATAATTAGAGTGAATAAATATAATTATAAGAAAAGTATATGGAAGCAGAATTTTAGGAAAGAGGATCAATATAATTTTGGATTGATGTCATGAGAGAAGACATACAATGTTAGAAGAGATATCGAAAAGAACAGAAACAGAAAATTAACAATGTAAGGTCATTAGACGCTCCATGTTCTTGTTTTCGAAAGTTGATTGTTAACAACAACAATAAGTATTTTTAATAGATACTCGTATATATTAACTGTTATTTACATTACACCGAATATCATTTTTAGTTTTTTCAAAATCCTAGATTTATGGAAAGAAGTATGAAGAATAGTACCAAGCCCCAATTCCCTATATTGCTTTTGTTACATCTACCCTACATGAATCACCAATCCATATTTCCGATGGAAACGATCAACGTAAATATAATGGAGAAGAATTTTGAGCTTTTCGCACTGGAAAAAGAGTCTGTAAGAGACTGGAATTTCGAAATGTTAAAAATGATTTGCACTTGGATTGGTTTCAATATAGTAGAAAATATCTTGTGTTTTCTGCACGAGAAAAAGAGAGGGAACAACAATCCTTAATTGACTACTTAGATAAATGAGAAATTAAATCACTCCTAGAGGACACAACAGATGAATCGAAACAGGAAATGTTTTATCGAGAGGAAAGATGTAGTGCAGGTGATGATTGAAAAGCAGGTATAACCAGTGAAACCCCAGGTACTAAGCGTCACAAAACTATCCCATCAATCGAGTTATTTTGATCAGACTAAAAGATGAGTCGTGGGGTCCGTGAAATTTCTATCAACAATCCGACCACTCATACGATTGTCTTTCAAAATAATATATAATAAAGTCTAAACCAAAATGGATTTCTAAACTTTAACAACTGATAGAGATCGAGTTTTGCACACAGTGGATGGTTAAATGATTAAAAAATACGTATAAATGTCAAAAAAGCAGAATCAGGCGAGAAAATAATCGCTGTTGGTGTACTTACATCAACTGAATAATAAAAAACAAAGATACCACTCCTTGGGGGCTCTCAATTCACCAAATATAAGAGAGGAGCCTAGAATGTTATAATTATAGAGCCAGTTTCTTATTGAGTAACACAGCGCAAATATTTGGCAGATTAAATGGAAAAGATTAAGAAAAAAAATATAAGAAATTCAGTTTGGATTTCGACACAAGACGCAATATTTATTGTTGGACAAGCGTCGGAAAAACGTAATATTTATTGTTGGAGAAAATAATACAAGGAAAAATACATTTATACCTATATTTTATTGATCTACTAAAAGCCTTCGACATAATAAATATCCGTGGAGGATGCTAGAATAGAAAGGAATGAATGAAATTCAATCAAAAGCATTTGTACAGCAACCAATAAAACTACGTCAGAACGCAACACGAAATATGAAGAATATTTGAAACAAACAATGGACTAAGACAAAGTTTCATATTAAGTTCGTACAAAGTAATGCTAGATAAGATTAAAAAAGAAATGGAAAACAGTTTCAAAAGTAGAGGGAGATCAAGAAAGACCTGGATGGATGAAATCAACAAAGCTACTAAGTATAGAGGGAAGAGACCACGCGATTTCCTACCACAAAGAATCCAAAGAAACGGATAGAATTTTGGAGAAAAGAGAAGCTCAACGCCACATCTTCCGCCCGTAGAAGTTGAAAGACATGAGGATCAAATGAGTGAGTAAATATTCTATAGAGAGTATAAGTAATAACTCACTTTGCTCTCGGTATTTGTTCCATATATTTTCATCATTACATTCGATGTTGTGCCTGTGTTTCCAGTTTTCACAATAACAAGATATCCATACCGATAAAAACTTGGAATATCGCTCAAAAAATAAATATCTTGTCTCTTATACTGAAATAAATTTTATTTATTATTCAGAATTTCACATTTTCCGATATTTAAAAAATGCTGGGCACCGGTTGACTATTTCAGAAAATAACATTCATTGTCTAAACATTGTTGGATTAAATTGGAATAGCAAGTTTCTGTTGAGCCTAGATGTAGATGTACGACGATATATTGAAAAATTCTTAGTCTACTATAGAACCAAACAAAATTTCAATCTCAAAATATTTTATTACTCAACATATTCTCCTCTTAATTGGATACATTTATTACAGCGAACCTGCAAATATCCATCTTGTAGCAATTTTCGTTATGTCCAAATTGACGTGAACTGTATGATGAATGCGTTCGTATGAAATATCCAGTGCTTCATATATCCGTTTTAGCCCAAATCGACGGTCTGATAAAATCATATCATCAACTGCATCGATATTTTCGGGGACTGACACAGAAACTGGCCTTCCCGATCGGTCATCGTCTTCAATGGAAAATTTACTTCTTTTGAAGCTTGCAGTCCAATTTTTCACGGTCGCATACGAAGGAAATTGATCACCAAGGGTATTAAGCATATCTTTGTAAATCTGCTTACCCTTTTAAATACAGGTACTTGATGGTGGCTCGATACTCTAATTCTTCGATTTTCACAATTTCGGTGGACATATTTTTTCTTTTTCATTTATTGCGTAACTCTTGGTTACTGTTTATGCATGGACGTGGTCTAGGCTAACTAGATATAAAAACATCCTCGAAATGCAACTTAGGGTATATAATGACCACTAGATACAGCTAGCCTTCCAGTCAGAAATATTTTTTTACTATTCTAGGAATGGTATTGTAGAACTAGTTCACTAAGTGTATTTTCTTCCTTCCCGCGGAAGCTGTTCATCAGATTCTATTACGCCTGTTCTCTTCGAGTTAGTGAGTAGCTCCAACCCGTCAAGTATGTTGGGTTCTTCATGTCTTTTTAAAGAACCAGAAATCCACACTAAGGATACTAATATATCTGCTCATTTTATCAAGTTTTCTTAGACATACTATTAACAGAGTCGATGGTGTAAAAACTCAGTGCTTTGTTGCCTTACTATTAGGATGACTTATATAGTTTTTCATATTGATTTCCTCACATTCGACATTCTTTTTTGTAAGATGTTTAAACAAGAGCCTTTTTAAACTATCGGTTTTCCTTTTGAAAGTTTCTATTCATGAATAACACTGCAGCAAAGTACTTTTCGATGCTCATTAGCTTAATCTGGGTAGATGATATTGAACTTGATTTGGATGTCAAGACTTTTGATACTGATATTGCCTGTACTATCAACTAAAGATAAGTTAAGAAATTTGTAAAGTTCAGGGAATATTTAACAGTATTAGATAACAAAATGTTATATTAGAATATTATTTTTTAGAAGCCGATTATACGCAGGAATTTTTTACAAAACTCAAAATGTACCTTACCTTTTCTTTAACAAAAGATAAGTATGTTAGAAAAGCGCAATATAAAATCCATAATACCAGAACGGACAAAAAAATTATAAAACTAGCTTGTACTTCAAGTTTATGTTGTGTATATAATGTATGTTCTTCTTTGACTGGATTGTTCTTCATTTTACCCGAAAATACAGATGAATGGTAGCATTTACAAACAATTTTCTCACTGTTTGATTCGTTCGAGCTCTACAATTAAATATTAATTGTTCAACGAGTTAAAAAACTTACTAAGATTCTAGAGTAAAAGAAGTTAATAAATGAAAATAAATAATAATATATAGTGACAAAAAAGTTTTTAAAAAACTTTAGCACGAATCGTAAAAGAAGTGAGGAATTTTAGAATTAAGAATAAATCAGAATTAGACAGAATATATGAAAACTGAAAAACCAAGGAAAGTTTAGTAACCAAAAATAGTCTTTAAGTAGTTGGCAACACTGAATGGATAATGACAAGAGAAAAGAGAAAGGGATTATTGTAAATATAGAAACATCATGCAGGACAAGATAAGAATCTTAGCAACGGATTCAAGTGTCTAAAAGACAAAGATAAAATCAGAAGTAATCTCTTAAAATTCAAAGATAAATAAATATGGAAAATGATGAGGAAAATTACCACCTCCTAGTTGGGGCGGTATTCACTCCCAGAGGAAAAGCACATATCGGATAGGGTAGACTTTGCATTTTAAGGTATTTACTATCGACAAAGTTTCAAGCAAATCGATGCGTCTTGATAGAAATCTGAGGTAAAAACCTTGTTCACTGGACTATATATGTGGCCACGCTGTATGTGTTGGAATTAATGCGTCATTTTTTACTTATGATGAATGGTTTTTTCTTTCGAATTACCATGTTCACAAAATGTATTAATTTTTTTCAAAATATAAAGAGATTTCGTATGAAATATGTTTGAAGTAACAGGTCGATTATAAGTATCGAACCCCACAGGATAGAAAAAAGATATTTTTCTTATCACGATGTGACTTTAACTTAAAAATGTTCATTCGGTCACTGCGGTATCGAACCGCCTACCATTGTCTTGTTATTATGATAGAGTAGAGACTTTCTTTCGCTCAACTCCTGCAGTGTTCAAAGTCTACAAGACTGGACCTATAGTGAATTTTACACGAAATCACTTACTGAAGTTCAATAATCAATTTCCAATATTTTTCCAGTTTCCAAGCACGTTTCATAAATTGACTGACTTACCCCACATGCATTCGTCCATGATCGTGTGGATACTTGCCAGCTGGAACAAGAATATGTGAATACCCTAAACTTGAAATTAACTTTGGCTTTGCCAGTACTCGGCACAACTGTTAAATAATCCCAATGATCATAATCCATAGTATTCTCAATGAATATTGTTTTACCTACTTCTGTTATTTCAGTACATTTGTCTTCGAACTCAGCTGGTGTTGGTTTGTAAAATTTGGTTACATATATCTACAAAAATATTTAGATAATCAAAATAATTTATTAAACCTTTAGCGTACAGTCTTTTCGGTAGCATTCACTATGAGAACAATAGTTTTTTGACCTTGGGCTGTCACATATCAGGATTATTTAGAGAATACGTGTCACGATTCCTACGTAAATGATTTGGATATTCAAATTCAAAATGTACGCTCCGATTAAAAATACCGTCTGATGAGATATTCGGTTGTTGTGGCAAAAAACCTAAAACCTACGGTAATTTAGTGTGAAATGTATGCAAACAATACAATGAATAGTATAAAGAATTGTACTTTATTTAAAATTCATTGGAAAATGAAACTTTTTGGTGTAAATCACAGTACAATCGGTCTTTAAGAACTTATTGAGTTTTGAAATAGACAATAAAAACAAATATTTATAATTAGATATGTTATTTGAACGCATCAACCGTTTCTTCAGGAATTGATGTGTGAGAGCTCGCATTGTCGTGGTTGAGAATTGAGAATTCGTTTTCTGCGATTGGTTTTCCTGGTTTCCTCGAAGACTTCTGGCAAACAAATGCCTTAAGAATTGACCATTCTACGTTACTCCCATGGAACGGTGGTGACATATCTGGTTATTCCTAAAAAACAGGTGACCGTTTGCTTCGAAGTGCTTAGTGCACGAATAACTTTTGGATTTGAAAGACCCATACAGTCGATGTTGTTTAGTTTCGGGTCCATATGCATAGATCCATGATTCGTCACCTGTCACGATTTTCTTGACATCTTTTGAAGCACCGTCATTGAATTTTTTCAGCATATATTTGCATACAGCGACAGAGCTTTTTTGAGCGATTGTCACATTATCCGATATCAAAAGCGAATTAATCTTGACAGCCTAATTTTCATGTAATATTGAATGTTCACGAGTAGAACTAATGCCCAAGTTTATCTGAACAAAATTCATCCTATAGCGAAGTGCGAACACGATTAAATTCGAAAAACACGGCGGCTTCATCACCAAAAATCGAAGTCATTGATAATCATCGTACGAAAATTCTCGCGAATTAATTCCATTTTTTGACAAAGAATATTGTAAACAATTTAAATAACACTCGTATGACCACACATTCTGAGTACGTTTACCATTAAAAATGTCAAGCCATATCTCAAAATGTAAGTAACAACCCTCGTATTTATTTCCTTTTCTATTATATCATCTACCAAATATTCTGCTGTATTATCTCCTATACCTACCTCGCAAGATCGAGGTGGTGCAAATAATAATCAAGAATTTTAAAATTGTTTTATTCATTGTAGTTATCTTTGTCAAAATATTTATAGATCTCTCATTTTGATATTTAGTTGTATGTCTCCTTTACACAAGTAAGTTCTCTGTCTTTACTAGTTCATCAATTTCAATTTTCCTGCTTTAGTTTGCGTGCCAAGTCATATCTGTTATTTGCACATACGAGGTCTGGCTATTAAATAACGAGACTGGTTACGAAAAAAGGTTTTATCCTCCCTTCGCCACGCACCTTTCCATACGTTTTTTCCATTGATCGCTTTACCGCTTCCATCGACTCCAATCGGGTCCATTTCAAAGCAGATCTTTTTCTAACCCTTCAAGGAAATCTGAGAAGACCCGGTGACTCAAGATCTTTTTGTCAGGAGTCAGCTTTTTGGCACAGACTAACCGTTTCTTTATCGGTGTTTACACTCTCGGAATCATCCGGATGCTTATTCGACGATCTGCACCCACAATTTCGTTGATTTTGGTCAATGTTTCCAGAGTTGAAGCAGTCTCAGCGCGACCTGGGCGCTGGTCATTTTCAGTACTCTCTCGGCCCTCACTAAAGCGCTTACATCACTCAAAAACATGCGCACGAGATAGAGAATTGTCCGCATAGGCCTCTTGCAACAATTTTTAGGGCTGAGTCAGAGTTTTTTCAATTTAACCAGACATTTGAGAAAAAAACACCGATCGTTTCAAACCGCTGCTGCACAAATACTATAATAGTGACGGAAACGTGTTTAGGGACGTGCATAGACAAGATATATAAATACCCAACGCACTACTCGTTTTTTACCCCACGCGTTTAAAGCGCCCTTCAGGCGCGCAGACTTGTTCTTTGATAGCCAGACTTCGTATTACCTGATCATCTGCTAACGGAAGGGTGTATAAACAGGTGTCATCATTGGATCCCCATTCCTTAACATTTCATCTTCTATCTTCTATGTTGTTAGAGCTTTGGAAACATTTATTTTGAAAAGAGTTAAAAGATGCCATACTTGTCTCAGCCCTTTGTTGACTCTGAAGGATTCCGATACATTATTTCCGATTTTCACTGCAGACTTCATATATTTATATAAGATCTGGATGATCTTTGCTAGCGTATGATTAATGCTGGTATTATTAAGATCTCACCGTAATTTTGATATTGCTATGTCATCGTCAGCCTTTTGTAAATTTATGAGCATTAGGTGTACTGCTCTATTTCTTTTCTATTGTTAAGAATTGATCAAATTAACAGCTGACCCGACCTATCCCAACCTTGACCCTATCCTTATCTTAGTCAAAGTTCATGTTAATTTTTAATTTAGTTTAGTTGGTAGCACTTTTTGATATGTTCGCGCGACAAAAGCGAAATGAAATGGCGACAGGCAAACGTGTTCCAATTTGTAATTTCAAGAATTGTTAACTATCGAGCAACAATCCGACGACTGTTTAGCAAGAGTTTTGTTAATCAAAGCAAGTATTGTCAAACGATTCAAAAGGTATTTTCGTTTCGTATCAAATTAAGCTTTTATATAAAGCCTTGAATATTTTTCTGATCAAAATTGTAAAAGTTAGATACTGATTTTTGTGTACATTGACAGGTACTTTTTGAAACTCTGTTTGAACCCAAACCCAATGAAAATAACAACATCTATCAATTTCTTTAAAGAGAACAATTTGTCTATACAGCTATTTTCAGCTCTTCTTCGTAATCAGTTTATTCCTGCTCTATAATATCCCTTATTATCTCACGATAATTGTTGCGTTTTAGTTTGATCGACTACTATTAAATAATTAGCTAAAAAATCTGAGTAAAGTTAAACTTGATTGTCATAGCTATTACATCATACTACGCAGTAAATGAACACAATGGTACCTGAATCTATTCTCAAGAACTTAGGAGGACACTTTAGGACTTCGGCTAGGAAAATAGCGCATGACAGAAGTTTCTCCAAAATACTTGGTTTCTGTTAATAGATAATGTAAAAATTTCATCTAAATAAACAAACAATTAAAACAAACTGACACTACAGAGTGAGATGAATGAAGTAAGTCAAACTACCACTCTTCATAATGAAGAGAAGAATGGACACCCAAGCATTGTGACTGACGAACTAATCACTGAAGTTGATGAAAACATTGGTAAAAATTACCGTTTCACAAGATTTTTCTCTGGTTTCTGTAAGTTTTCCTTGTATTTCGTTATATTTATACTTTTAGGATAGAGATAATTGGAATTACAGCAGTATAATTTGATTAGGGGTGATTAATTGAAAGCCGTAGAAGTTTGCATAGTAAAAATGTGCTGTGTTAACGACTATATAGATGTTTTATAGAATTAAAAAGTATTACTCACGTTTATAGATTGACTGAATTCTGTAAATACAATGAAATAACTTTGATTTCTAATAACATCAATTTGAAACATGGTCATTGCTTCAAATTTTCCATCTTCCTTAGTTTTGGTTTTGCCTGTACGTCTTAAGGTTGTCCCTTTATGTGTAATGTATCTTGAATCATTCACAGCATACTTGAGGGAAATTGTAAATGGATGATGAAAGCTGGTTATCACTTTTTTGGAACGAAATTGGATAATAGCAATGGGCGATTCTATTTTTTCTTTGTTTATTGATATAAAGGGATTAGTTTCAGTAGTACACATCTAAAAACAAGGCAAATATGGTAATCAGATCCTGATAATATATTATTTATTTCTATACTCCGATCTAGACTCTCCACGAGGCTACATGAAGGAGCGCGAGCGGGAGAAAGTTGACGGTCCGCTCATCTTCTCTCGGTTCGTCTGGTTTTTCAGGCGTGAGTCAAAGAACGTGAGAATTAACATAAAGTGATACTTGGGATGGGAAGAGTGAGGATTATAGTATAGGTAGATACAACTGAAACTATAGATACTTGAACTAGATTGAATAATTTCGGTGTTCTGTTGTATTGTGTATATAAGGGAGTTTAAATCTAGATAAATTCATAAATGGCGACTTTTAGAGGGTAGATGAGAAAGTGAAAACTCCGTGTCCGGAATAAACTCACGTCAATTTTGATAACAGACGTAGCTAGCAACCGAATAAATCGAGAGTGTTGATGGCAAGCACTCCTACCTGCCTCCTCCCGCCAAATCTGGATTAGGCATAATATCCATTAATTTTAATATATAACACACAACCACTAAGCTATTGGTCGTAATTTATTTGTTGTTAACTTAACGTGGATAGAATCGAATCCCCGATGTTCATCGGTATGTATGTATGGCTCTGTCAGTAATAACTGTTTGCTATAAAGTGGTGGTAGAAACTGTTTTGTTAATGATTTTATCATATCATACCTAACCTAACCTAACCTAATCATATAATAAATCATACACTTTAAACCTGTATCATGTCAATCAGTGACATTCAAATTATTTGATAAGAAGCCTAACCAAGTCAACAGATTTTTGTTCACTTTCACAATTTATTAGAAAGAAAGAAGCATCTTTTGGCTTTGAGAAACTTCAAAGTAAGTACTATGTATAAACAGCCTGGTACTTATAGAATCGTAGTTTGACTGTTTGATTCCTTGTAGAAACGATAAGAACTGTCAGGAGTTTCTCCGATGTTGTTTAGATGGTAGTTCACCGAACAGTGTCCAGTAAGCTCATCTTAATGAAAGTGCCTTTTGGGAGCAGTTGATAGAACAAGAGATACATGTTTCTGATTTCTTCTAATTTAACCACTTTTCTAGCATGATTGGATGGCCTTTCTTCGGCAGGTGATAAGCTTGTTTCCCGACGCGGCTGGTTACCAATATTGCTGTTTGCTCCCAGTGAGCTCAAAGACCTGTGTATGCCCATACGAGCTTTAATTCAATATTGTATACTCTTTATATACCGCTTCTCATTCCTCTTCAAGCTGAAGCATGTGCCAAACTGTACGATATCTATACGCCTGGTTCAAACTTGTACATGTGTTTAGATTTTGAGACTAGAATATAGGATATAGAAAGATATCGAAGAAGGAACTGGCGTTAGACCTATTTTGGAAGAAAGAAGAAGAATCAACTGATCACGTTGGAAAAAAAGGAAGATTAAATCCGATCAATGTAGGAATTCTGGGATTGTCTAAGGTTTTATTCTTCTTAAACCGCCGATTAGAAGGAAAACACTTTTATTATAGAATTTAAACAATGGACACACTTTACTTATGTACAATGTAAATAAGAGAACTAAGATTAATAGTAAAACTTATTCTTGTATGTAGTTTATACGTTAAAAGAGCGGGAAGTCGTCTTAGTTGCGAATCTTTACCGTCTACGTCTTACTTCCGACTGACTCGACTGTCTGTCGGCTTTAGGCTGCTGAAGAGAACTCGTGTTTCGTGCGTGGCTGTAGGATGGAGTACAGCAATAATCTCAATCCTACATCAATATTAATAATGAACAAAAAATATTCCTTTAAGCTCAAAATACATGATACGACTAATAAGTAATTAAACTAGAAGATAAGTAAAAATATTTCTTATAACAAGTATAATATGAAAAAAACATTAAAAAATAAATAGCTGTTAAATTTATTTCTGCTCTGCTATCTGATCAATACCTATATGTGCATTGTGCACTATGAGCTGCAGATTGACGAACCTTTCTAAATAAATCGTTCCCTTCAATTTTAACCCTTATATAAAGTAGAAAAGTACGTACAGAAATTTCCACTTCTTTAGAATTTAGAAAATCTTTCGATGGTCGCACTTCAGTACCCAAAGAACTAATGGAGAAATCTTGTAAATCTTTTCCAAATTTTTTGATTGCTATAACTTCTAAGAGATCATACTTGGAGCTGCTTCCGTCTTGATATGGAGAAAGAGGAGTGAGAAGTAATTCGGTACTCAATGAACATAAACTTATCAAGTTCTGACAAGAACGTTCCAACTGAAATTTAAATTATTATATTGTTATTATCATATCTAATGAGAGATAAGAAATTTTAAATAATGAGTTGCCAAATCGAAAATGAGTTTAATGTAATTTCGAAGCCGAGTGGTACAAAAAAGAGACTAGAATTAAAATTAAACAAGTGTCTTCAGATCAACACCTGGTATTGAATTGAAACAAATTGAATCGTAGAAATAAAAATTCCTTAATTAGTAACCAGTTCCCGGCATAAACAAAATATTGCGTTACCATAGAAACGAACAATAACTTAATAGAAGTGTCAGTGTAAAGATTGATGTCAAAAGGTAAACCAGAGTTACGCAATAAATTAAAAGAAAAAAGATGTCCACCGAAATTGTGAAAATCGAAGAATTGGAGTATCGAGCCATCATCAAGTACCTGCATTCAAAAGGGTTAAGAAATAAGCTGATTTACGAAGATATGCTTAATAATCCTTGGTGATTAATGTCCTTCGTATACGACCGTGAAAAATTGGACTGCAAGCTTCCAAAGAGGTAAACTTTCCATTAAAGATGATGACCGATCAGGAGGGCCAGTTTCTGATTAAGTCCCCGAAAATATCGATGCAGTTCATGACATGATTTTATCAGACCGTCGAATTGGACTAAAACGGATATCTGAAGCACTGAATAATTCATACGAACGCGTTCATCATATAGTTCACGTTAATTTGGACTTGAGAAAAATTGCTGCACAATGGATCCCCAAATGTTTGAATGTTCACCAAAAGTGTGTAAAGTTATAAGCATCGCGTTCGATCTGTACATTTTTTTTTGATAGGTTTAGAGACATTGCAGGTTCGCTGTAATAAATATATTTAATTAAGAAGAGAATATGTTGAGTAATAAAATATTTTGACTTGAAATTTTGTTTGGTTCTATAGTAGGCTAAGAATTTTTCAATATATCTTCGTAAAACATTGATTTATATTTCAATATTCACATTGTCACATTTAAAAACGGTGACACGCCTCTATATCCGCGGAGAAAATATCCGCGTCAAAATATCCGCGACATAATATCCGCACATAATTGATCCTCATAAAAATTATCCGATATAAAAAATCTCCGCTTGTTATATATATATATTCCTGTAATAATATCTATGACATCGTTTTCCGAATACTCTAGAATAGATAAGTATTGTAAGGTCGAGAAGCGGGGAGGGGTTCTGTTTAAAGGTTGTCCAAATGTTTATTTTGATTTTTTGCTAATTTATCGGAATGTGTGTCTGTGTTGATGTTGCGTTTGTACAATTTGTTCATTTCGTTTAGGCTTTGGTCAAGTTATGGAGGCATGCAGCCTAGGTTAGGTTAGGTTTATGTCGCAGATATATTGACGCGGATATTCTGTCAGCGGATATGGAGACATGCAGCATTAAAAACAGCGAAAAACTGACAGATAATTCCATTAGAGACGAAGCACTTTCAGAATAGATTTAAGTAACTTTTCCTCGGTATGTAATCGTTTTACATAAAAAATAATATTTTTATTTTCATATTTACCCAAAAATAAAAACATTTTCTTTTATATGAATATTATAAAGCAAGTGATATCAGAAACGTAAAGAAAACTAACAATATAATTAACGTTGTGAAAGTGGTGTCAACTTCTGAAAAGTCATTATTCTTTCAAACCGCCCTTGTATAATTAAAAAACTGAGGCTAAATTATATAACACACCTTCATTTTATTCCTAGAAACACCTTCATCGTCAAAGTAATCTGGATAATGTTCGGTAATAGCGTGTATTTTCAGCAATGGATAAGGAGTCGATAGCGTAGTTAAGATGTGTCTAGTTTTCAATACGTCATTATTTGTCGATAGGCCTACTTGAGTACATTCAGCAAATAATCTGTGGGAAATTATTTTTCATTGATTATTTAACAATATTTATACAGAGTGCCAAACGACGAGCTAAAACTATCTGTATATGACAAAATACTTATATTAAAATCATGAAAATTTGCTCGTTTCGGTTTCCAGATACGATTTAACTAAAATATTTTGAAAGATGATCGACTTCCGGTTCTGCCGGAAGTATACTATTACATTTTTGACATCTAAGTAAAATTTTAGTAAACTTTTTTCTAAAAACTTTTTTCGAAAAATGCATACTTTTTTTTCTTCGAAATATTCCTGTTAGACAGTCTGCCATAAGCAGTGGCGTCGTTTGGTGAGATTCATTTAGTTCATAAATAGAAACATGTGCGTTTTTTAGATCATGGACGACAGAAGACAGATATGAATTTAACAATAAAGATTTAGACATCAGCAAATTATTTTGAATATATTGGAATATTTAAAATAAGTCTAAAGTTGGATAAAATTCATTATATTGACAAGCTGTGCAAAGAACAGAACATACCTTCTTACTATTTCATATTTAACCCTATAAAATTCATATGGGTAAACGTAAAATCAGAGTTACGAAAATGTAATTAGAATTCAGAATTGACTAAAGAGGTTGTAGAACTCGTAAAAAAGTTCTAACAACAAACCGCCAAGAGCTTTGGAAAAACTGTGCTGAACATGTTATCAAAGAAGAAGATGAGTATGTGGTATCACCCTGTTTACAACCCATCATAATTCAATCAAATGATGACTCTAGTTCAGACGATTCTGACTATCATGATTCTTTGGAATTGAAATGTTTCTTTTTATTTTATTTGCTCAGGTACTGATCAGGTACTGATTGATCATTGTTTTGTTTTACTATTTTTTTTTGATAAATTGACTTTAGTTTAATACAATCGATATAAAAATATAGTCTAACCCGCCAGTATCGGATATTTCTTCTGCGAAACTTCCAACGAATTGGACTTTATTATAATGATCCAAAGTTTTTTTAGCCGCATCGACACACACAGCTGTAGCTTTCCAGGCAACATTAGGGTTCTGATGCCCAATTTCGTCTAGGCTAATTTTCGTTGCAATAGATGCTGCTTGTTTGCAAAGATATACATCAGTTAAAGGTATCTGGAAAACGTTCAAATAATATTATGCTTCAATAATATTGTAAGGAATGAATCTTTTTCAAACTCAACCTGATCAAACTCAATATTTCTAAAACATATTGATTTATAAAACGGATAGTGTCAAACTGTCAAGTTTGATGTTTATTCTTTCCAATAATTTATATGTATGTGGGGTTTAAATGAGGCGATATAATAAATATCGTTGGGGGATGAGTATTTGAGAGCAAAACGTATCGATTTGTAACGATCAATAATATTGATTTACTGGAAAAAAATATGCCGAAGCAAGCAATTTGAAGAGCGCAAGTACAAATACATTAACGGTTAAAAGTTAATACATAAATCTAATTTACCGATTTGAGTGCAGTCAATAATTTGTTTTTGTACAACGATGCAGTTTTTTTGAAATTAGCGTTTTGTGAAAGTTGTTCTAATTCGTCCGCAAAAACATTAAGCAATTGCATAAGCTCATAGTATTTCTTATTCGCTAATAAATTAACAATGGAGAATTTCGATTTCTTATCATAGTATCTCTTGGTGAGTTGTTTATCCAAAGATTTTTCTTCTGGATTTAATGTGTCTGTTACCTAAAAATCAGATTCCCAACAAACAGTTTTAATAATTGAATTGATATTATAAGATCGATTAATCATACAGGGTGTTTCAGTCAAAGGCGTACCCGTATTTAGGATAGATAAAAAACTGAAAAATATTTGGGGTTTGATCATTAAAAAATTTCGTAACCCCATCCGTATTCAAGTTAAAGGGTGTTGAAAAAACAATGCTGATATATCCAATAAATTTGATTTTATGTCTGACTCTCATAGAAGGCGCTAGTTACACGGTTCGTATCAAGTGATATTGAACATAACTTTTCCAATATTAGATTTATCAAGCAGAATTCCAAGTGAGCTTGATAAAACTCGATACTGTGTATCGTTTTCGGAGTATTTTGATTTGAAAATCATAGTAATAATCGATGCTGGTATGAAGTATTAATAAAGTTATTAATTATCAGTTTAATCAGTATAGGATCTTGTTTTTTAAAGTTGACTAAGTATGGGCACTGAGCTATTGAAGACCTTGGTATGAAACAGACAACAATTTGATCATCATATATTGTGGTTCTGTTGTTTGATGGCCCCCAATAGCTGAGTACTCATAATTATTTAATATTGAATTTTCTCTGAGTTTGCTATTCATTGATAGTTATGACGTTGATCAAAATCCAACAGTTAACGTATGAAATGTGGTATGACCAACAAATACGTCTTCTTCAAGTACTTGGAGGATACTTAAATAGCATCAGCTACATCCTTATCATTACAGACAAGTCCAAAAGATCTTGCAATACGATCTTCTGGTGGATTTTTGTCAAACATCACAAGAAAGAACAGCGCTCAATCCAAATGTCTTAAATGTATTCTTCTTACGGAAACACTCATTTAAAGTTAATGTTTGGGCAGCAACTTTAGGTAACTTATATGTTATCACATTCTACCTGGAAAACCTGGATTTTTTAAGCAATCAATTATTCGAGATATTGAAAGATTTAATGCTAAAAGAGCGAAGCTCTCTATTTTTTATGTACGATAGATCTTCGCCGCATTTTAATAGAAGTTATTATAATTGGTTGACTACCCATTTTCCGAATCGATGGATTGGTAGAGGTGCGGAAGCTCCGTTTCATTGGTCTCCTCGGTCATGCGATTTTAATCCCTTGGATTACACAATTTGGTCGTATCTTTAATGACCTCATTTATGGATTCTTTGGAAAAAAGAATAGAATTGTGGATTCGTGAAAACGGAGGACATTTTTGAACACTTCAATCGCGCTGATTGAAAAGATCGTGATAAGCGGCGAATCATGGATTTTGCACACTGTATGGATCTTTCAAGACAAGCCAAATCCAATAAAAGTGTTCATGCTCGAAGCACTTCGAAGCAAATGGTCGCCTGTTTTTTTGTAGTAACTGGAAATGTCGCCATTAGAGCAATTTAGAACGGTCAATTTTGAATGGTTACCATCCATCAGTTCCAATAAAAAACATTTCTGCGGATATTTTGATTGATGCTAAAGAGAGATTTGACTGGGCTATCATGTGCTTTGTTACTTTGAGGAATCTTGTTTTTTAATATTTCCAAAGGTTATCGATTATTTATTTAGGGCTCGATACTAAACAAATTACTATCTTCAGATGAAGGTATGATTAATTAATATATAAAAAATTTTTTATTGAGTCCCTAACTTGAATGGATTGTTGAACTCCGTAAGCAAATTTTGCAGAAGATGAGAATATTCATCCAATTTTTTTTGGGCTCACAGAGCCAAATGATTTTAAATGAGGGAAATGGAAAGTTTGTTTTTTTACCTGATTTTCCCACGCCCTCAACTTTATTTTAAAGGCTTGAAGATTTGAACACATTTGAGTGAAAATCAGATTTTTACCCTGTAACTTTATATTCAGATCAGTCAAGTGTTGATTCATATCTACCAAAAGGGCACAATCACTCCACCAGTCATTGTCACAATCAATTGGTCTGCCTTTTTCTAATATGAAAGCTTGAACAGTGTTTCTTGAGAACGAAATATTTTGAATTATTGACTTTTGAGATGGAAATGGAACATCAGCAACTTTCAACATACCTACCAGTCTTTAATAAAATCACCATCAGTGAGAGGTTTTGCTCTTTTCGCGATTTCTAATGCAATAGAAAAACTTGATTTCAGGGCATCTTCGCTATCTGTATTAGCTTTAGTAAACATCGATTGTTGACCTGAAGTTTAGATTTTAAATATGACAATCTGTCGATTCTTATTTTTTCAGTGTTACAATCGAATTTTGACTTATGATTCGTATTTTCCAATTAAACTTCTTACAAAAACTCTGCACTCACTATCAACGTTTTTGTGACATTATGCCAAAATCGTAACAATTATGGAACTCGACACAACAATTATGGATATCGCACGCGCACGACACGAACAAATGCACAATACCTTCACAATCACTACTTCGCAGTACAATTAAAATCCTTCTTTGCCGCACCGCACGATTACTCGACTCAACTGACTCACGTCGCGCCGACGCACTCGTTTTATATGGTTAAGGAAGGAAGGAAAAATAATAGGATATTTCCGCTTGCTGCTAACATATGGCGATACTGTCTTTCTCTCTCGCTTGTACAGGCACACGCTGCCTTTGAAATTACTTATAAACATCCGTAGACTTGAGTGTAAGAGTATTTAAAGCATCCGTAGAGGAATCGAATTAAGTCTAATAGCTCTAAAAACATGATTCTTCTTTCTGTGACACGGCCCAGGGGCCAGAAGCAGTCCGCGGGCCTTATCTTTGACATGAGTGACTTTAAATAAAAATGAAACAATCTAGCTGGAAAAAATGCTATCTGAATCATATTTATGATATGTATATAATTATTAAAGAGGAATTATTACTCGAAACATTGAATGTTACTTACATCAACTGTGAGAAATTGGATATCATTGAATTCATAAGGATCTATCATTTTTACTAAAACGTGAACACCAGCACTCAAGACAAATTCTATATTACCCAATATTATACTTCTTGCCAAAAGTGTTTCCGATTTTTCAGTGACACTGTATACCTCGAACGTGTATACTCCTTTTTTATGTGAACAGTGTACTCGAAATAAGGTCGACAACGCTTCACCTTGTGCTGGTTCTATACTACATTGGCCTAATGTTGGAGACTCATGGATTGTCAGACTTCTAGCTGCTTTTCCTTTTATTTCTCCTATAATATTATATTTTTGTCTATACGATTAATTACAAAATTAATATCATCATATAATTATTATTATATTATTATTTTATATAAACATTTTATTAATTTCGAAAAATATCGACCATTATTTAGACTAGCCGACCCGACATAGTCAAAGTTACCTTTTCAACAAAAATAGGAAAGACGGATACCACGCATCCCAAGAACAATCAGTCTCACATCCTTTTTCCCTAAGACGATGCAAATTCAGAACAGACACTCTGAAGTGGAAACCATAGACGTCAACCAAGCAGGCAAATTTAAGAAGACAGCATTGGTACAATTGACAAACGAAATTCAGACAAACAAAGAAAACATTGTTTGCATATTTTTGGACATAGAAAGAGTCTTTAAGCACGGTCCAGGGGGGCTATGAAAAGAGCACTGCGAGAAATAGAAGAAGTTGCATCACTACTCATAGGTAATAGATGAGTGGTAATAGACTTTGTCATCTTGAGAGTAGACTATGTGACATAGCTTAAAGAGGACTCATCGATACAAGATCTTTCCCATTGGTAGAAGTAAATTAATGTAGACATATTGTTGCCTGAAGTGGAAACCACTCCATAGTTGTCAACCAATCAGGCAAATCTATAAAGACTGCATTGGTACAGTTAACAAACCATATTCAGAATGCTCTGACAAACAAAAAACACATTATTTCTATATCTTTAGACAGAGCCTTTAAGCACGGTCCACACGGGACTGTGAAATATGCGAGACATAGAGTATGTCCACACAAGGAAGCTGGATCAATACTCATGTGCTAATAGATGTGTGGTAATAGACTTTGTCATCTTAGGAATAGACTATGTGACATAGCTTAAAGGCGATTCAACGATGCAAGAAGATCTTCCCCATTGATGGAAGTAAATGTCAAACCTAATAAAACTAACCTAATTATTTTCACCAGGAACAAAAGACTCAATCTCAAGCCCATTAATCTAGACATACTCTTGATAGTGAAACCAAAATGTGATAACGAGTTAAGCCAAGGGAGCCCTAATGGTTTGCAGAAATTTCATAGGAAAGAATTGGGATTGTGAACCTGCTGCTATAAAGTCTTGAGCTCCAGTGTCATAAGATCCAAGCTGATTTGGAAAATACAAAAGCAGACTCCAAAAAAAAAGAAGGTAGATAGGAAAAAAAACAGTTATTGGAATTATCTTGCGACAAGCAAAGTATTCATGGGAAATTATATATAAAAAAATATATTGAATTTATCAATATAAGTAAGAACAACCTACCAATATTGATAGGAGTCTTGTTAGAGCTTTACCGCCTCGGTGGACATCTGAAGATGCTATATTTAGCAGAAACGTGCAATCTGCTTGCTAGAGGACAAAACCTCTGTTCAAATTCTCTCAAAAAGAGACTACTGAACTCACACTTTGGAACGTATGAAATAGGAGATGGAGACTTCTGACAGCTTAAAATATGAGAAGGGATTAATAAAGATACAATAGATTTTTTGGGTCTGAATGTATATGAAACCCTTAATGTCAACATAAAAGATACATACGTGAACCAATCTCAAACCGAGCTCCTCACACCTAGTTAGAAATTTGGGCAAAATCAAAGTAATCTATTTGATGCTGGTTCCAATAAATGATCAGGTAATGAGGGCAAGACGTTATCGGCTCTTGCAGCTGATTCTCGATGATAATTTAGAAGGTGTAAAGAGTGTAGCTTCTTGGCTTTTGCATATAACTAAGAAACAGTAATCCCTTTTATTGGTGGTCGCCAATGTCAGATTAAACTGGCAGGACGCATAAAGAAGAAGATTGACTATACTTAGATCTAACTGCAGCTAGTAGCAAACAAGTAGCTGCAGATAACCTAATGTAGCCTGCCGAAAAAAAACTGCCTAAAAGAGAAGAGTAGCGAATATGAATTAAAATGGAAAAGAATTATAGTACAAAGATTTGCAAATGACTAAACCTTAGTCTAAAAATTGAATTGTTTCCTGTTTACCTTGCTCATTTGTTATTTCCACAGATACCTCATAAGTTTGGCCTTCGGTTAGAATTTTTTCGTAGATATAAAATACAGGACCTTGTCTTCCAAATTTGGTGGCAGATTCATATGAAAAATCAGAGTTAATCGACCATTTATATAGATTGGAGTTTATGTTTTTACAATTCACTTTACACTTTACTTCGAAAATTGTAACTTGCTTGGCATTTGATACCGGCACATCAGGAGGGCAATTTTTCTCGCAACTGAAATTTATAAAGATATATAGTAATATGGATATATGAAAAAAATTACATGCCAGAATATTTAAAAATTACATTTTGTCTCCCCAGAAGCGATTCACTATGATTAAAATGATAATCAAAAGTGATATCCTGTGACAGTCCGCGCTATGATTCGATTTTTATGACCACTCTACACTCTGACGAAGCGCCACGATACTAGTCTTAGAGATTGGAAGCGGAAGAAGCGCTAACTGTCCACACTCTCGATTTATTCGGTTGCTCGCCAAGCGTACAACATATATGTGAGGCGTCCACATTATCACACTATAAAACGTACAATTAATTGCAGCTAACGATTGGTCTCACATTTAGAATCTTTTTGACATACGGGGATGGTGCAATAAAGAAAATACAAAAAATTTTGGAAAAAATTTAATTATTTTTCAGCGTAATCTTCTTTTAGCTCCAAACATGTTTCCCAGCGACGCTCAATAAGTTCGATACCCTTTTTATAATAAGAATCGTCAAGCTCCCTTCATTGTAGGAAAATCTTTGACCACCGAACCATTTCCGCAAGTCTGGAAACAGACAACAACTTATAAAAATATCACCGATATTAGAAACGGTAGCATTAAATATATCCCATGCCTCACCGGCTGTCTACTCTCCACCAGTCTTACGAATTTTCGATCAGGTCATGTGTCCTGACGCGAGTTTAACCTGCCATCAGACAGACTGCAACACAACAACCGCACGAAGTCGCATTAGTAACCGCATGCAGTTGCTATATTCACCTTCATGCAGTCGGGTCTGACTTCACGCAGTTTGACGTAGAAATGGAAGCACATACGTTACTTCTCTTAACGGCGCCGCTGCCGGTAGCGATATAATCGAATTAAAAATCTGCAAAGTGCATCGCGAATGTGTAGGGATCCTTTGCTATTATTTTGCCATACGGAAGGTGATTTTTTCATACTGGTTAGACGGTTAAACTAACTGCACACATACGGTTAGCGGTAGACAGCATGCAGCGACGTTACACCACTATAGCCGACCTCGCGAAGTTGAAGGCGCGACTGTATGCAGTTGATATTGACTTCACACGACTGCAGCCGACTGACAGCATGAAGTCCAACATACAATTGCTTGCAGTTAAATATATCGACCGCGCGCGGTTGCTGCGATGCAGTCTGTCTGATGGCAGCCTAACATTTTTACCTATCACAAAAAAGTGTACAACGCCTCTAAAGAAGTTTTCACAAAAAATGGTCATCGTTATGTAATCCAATACTTTTATTTGAAAGGCATTAGCGCAACCAATATAAAAGCTGAACTAGATTTTAGTACGCGAGCTAGCAGACATAGTAAACATCTCAAAAAATGCGATACATTGCATATTAACTGAAAATTTGGACACGAGAAAGCTGTGCGCCAGATGGGTGCCGCGTTTGATCACAATGGAACAAAAACCACGTTGTGAAGATGTTTCCATCGAGTGTTTGACAATTTTTCACAGAAATTAACCCGAATCATTTTACATCCGAAACGAAATAACAATCGAAGCAATGGAGTAAAAAGGGAGAACCGGCTCCAAAGAGAGCAAAGACCGTTCCATCTACAGGCGTTGGTTTTTTGAGATGCGCGTGGGATAATTTCCATTGACTATTTTGGAAAAGGAAAAACTATTAACGGCGATTATTATGTGAACTTATTGCAAAGTTTGAGCGAAGAACACAAGAAAAAACGGCAAAGAAAAATATGTTGTCATTGCAATGGCCAAAATTAAATTTGAATTGCTACCTTAAGCAGCCTATTCGCTAGATTTAGCCTCCTATCTGTTCCCAGACTTGAAGAAATGGTTCGGTGATCAATGATTTGAAAAATAAATATATTTGTTCCAAAATTTTTATGTTTTCTTTGTTCGGCGAGGTACTTCTGGACCATCCTCGTTTTTTGAGGACTCGAGTTATCTTTTATGTAATTTATCGACTATTTTTGACAGAAATTTGTCATAATAATGATAGTAATGTAATTTAGTCGGTTTTCATTGTACCTAAAGAATTAATGATTAGTACAAAATTATGTTAGACATACCGATATATCTTTTAGTATACTTATATTTAGAATGTGGACAACTCAGTTATAGTATTTAACTCACATGATTTCTATGGACGACGCTCCGGTAAATATATTGACTTTTTGATTTGTAGATTGCCAATCAGATTCTCTACTTTTTACACTGAGGGTAAATGTATAAATTGAACTATGTACTGCATAACGCGCTGGTATCTTTACCATGGAATCTGCAATTTTTATAATAAGAATTAATACGAAATCAATGGGATAAACAATTTGAATTTAATGAGTTTATCATTTATAATGTTTTTCAATAGAGAAGAATATTAAACCAAATGGGGCCTTTCTATTTTGGTGATTTTTTATATAAGTACATGAAACAGAATCTTTAGACACGATTTACACGCAAATATGATGTATCCGAATTCTAAGATTCTGAACAGGTTTCACAAAGGTTTAAAAAAAAATAAACAGTGGTAAAATGGTTTACGAAAAATAGAACTAAAAATGCGGTTGCTACCAAATCAAAGTGACCACTTTAATATTATGTCAAAAACGTTGGAAATTACTTCATTTTTCAATTACGTTACACATTTAATACGGAGAGCGTGCCGGCGCGCTCTTAGATTCCTTATCCATTGACTGTGCGCGTGCCGGTACGCTCTCCTTTCCCTTCACCAATGACGGAGAGCGTGCCGGGGCGCTCGTTTCCCTTCACAACTCGACACCAAACTATCCGTTACAATCAAAGGACTCAGCTTTGTACTCCCATGATTCTCGAAGTAACAGTGTACAATACGCTGTTTACCGTTTTAAAATCGAACAAGTGAAAGTGTGCCTTTTTTTAAATTGAATTTCAGGTAAGTGAAACTCATTTTTCGTAGATTTTACTTTTGTTATAACTATTAATTTTTAAATTCCACCTGTGTATAAGTAAAATCATGTTGAGAAACAAATAACTAAATCTTTAACATAAATTGACATTCTTTCTAATTGAAAAAATTTAATTTCAACATTTCGTTCAGTCTATTCTATAAAACTATTTTTGATAAATAACTTCGCAAGTTTTATATAATTTCAGTTATATTTCAAGTTTTTGGATAAATTTCACCAAAAAAAATTCTGTTTTTATTCTTTCTGATTTCACTTTATCCCATTCCAACTTAAAAAAAATATCGTTTCTATATTTCTCACAGTGTATTTTTGTTAATTTTTTTAATCGACTATTAAAAATTAGAATACGATATAATCATGAACATCCCTCAGAGAAAAAACCCTGCCTGGTCTGACCAAATAAACCTCTGTTTCGTAAACTATCATAAAAATATGGAGTTGTAATTGTAGTATATTTGTGTATTGTTTGTAAATATAATTTTAATTTAATTTATACAAATTTGCTTATGTGAATTTTAGTAAACATTATATTTCCTACAACAATTTTATTTGATTGACAATAAAAAAAGGTGAAATATGTATATGAGCTTAAGTAATCGTTAACGTAATTAATATACACAATCACATTTTGTGAAACTGTTGTTTTTAATTTTTTTTATTGTTAGTTTCATTTCTCGGTCTTGGAACCAACAACGAATTAGTTACAATATAAGTCACGAAGTTAGGCTACCCGCTACAAAGGTGAACTGCTCCCTTTACCACTGACGGAGAGCGTGCCGAGACGCACCCGCTTAATTATCAGAAATAGGACCTCAGGATTTTTTAAATCATTTTTTTAATCCAAATTAATATTATATCAGATAATTTATATAGAAAAACTTGATTTTAATGAAAATTTTTGGAAAATAACGATTATTTTCCAATATAGTTTTCTTAGATTTAATACACTCGACAACTAGTAATATCCAATATGCTTTAACCCGTCTGGAAATATATTTTTTAATGATCTGTAGGCCTCAGTGGTGATATTGACCTCCTTATTTAACTAAACTTTCTGTCCAGCTCGTCACGTTTGGAAACCAAAAACAAATCGGGCAATTTGGCCATAACGAAAGCGGAGATGTTAGCCTGTGCATTATCTTATAGGAAAAGCGCTAAATGATACAGTGTTACGAATCAGCTTCGTCATATACAGACTTTTTCTATCATTAGTCGGTGTACTACATACCTTGTGAATCCTAGAAAACGGTGGCCGTTAAATTTCTGACCGATAAAACAGTCGTCACTTTCTCTAGAGTACGTTCGCCGGGTGAAGTTATTTGCGTAAACTATTCCTTGGCTACTGATGTGTACCAGTGGATCCTTGTTTCGTCTACTGTCAAAAAATGACGTATAAACTCTTTGGATTTCACTGAAATAGCATCCAACACTGTTTTGATCTCACGGTTCCACTTGTCCGGAGTTAGCGAATGGAACCCATCGCGTGGACAGCTACCTCTTGACCAAAATTCCATGCAGGATATGACTTGCGTAGGTCATCATTGGGAACGAATACTGTCTCAGTTATCTCGCGCACTCCGATTAGCAATCTCTTGATACGAGTTTGCGGATTTTTATCCCTTTATCCCCTGTAGTAGCCGGCTTAGGCAACTGGACGTAGCTCATAAAAACCGACGTGTACCATGTTGAAACTCGTCAAATCAATTCGACAGTCTCCATCGAAAAAGATTAGTCACCGTACACAGCTCCCAAACGTTATTTGATTTCCTATCCAAAAACTCTCCAATTTGCGGACACGTTCGCCTTCACACACGATGGAAACATATCCGAGAGAAATTTTGATTTTATGTACTTATCGAACTGTCTTAGTATATGCGATCGTACCAAATAATATTAGACTATATTGTTTGTAGAGACATAAAATTGATGATTAGAACTTACTTTTACCAAGATTTTTTTGACAAAATTCGGATAGTTTATCGTCGCTGACTGTACAGCTCCACTTGAACTGAAGGTGACCTTTTTGACCATGAGGAACTTCTAAGTCAATAGAACCAGAACCGTCAATTACAATGTCTTTTCGACTATCTACAGAAATTTCCAATCCACCTTTTATGATCGGTATAGGATTTTCTCGGCTCACCTCGAAACTACACTATGGCACAATAAAAATATCAGTGAGTTTTAATGGAAAGCTGACAGGAAAATTCCGCAATTTTCATTGCGTAATATTAACAGATAGATTTATGTTTCTACTCCTATTAAAGTATATTGGAATATTTTTTCTATTTCTCATTTACTTAAACGATTTATAGCAGTGAGGTGAATTTATATACACGTTTCTAACTTATTTATATATAAACTAATACTAAGTATCCTAATTTAATTACTATTTACTAAACTATAAACTAAAAGTCACTACTAAACATTATCTGATACTTGAAATATTAATTTATTTAAACACACACTTTACTTGTCTATCATGATGTGTTTGTGATAACATCGGATTATTTACTGACTTTTTCGTTGATAAACAAGCCAGTATTTATACCACAAAGAATTTCTCGTATAATTGGATTTACGAAAGTAAACAAAGGCTTTCTTAGAAATTACTATTATAAAAACAATATAAACCAATCGCGGCTGAAAATCATAAAAAAACGATATCAAAGTCATCCGCCTCACTTCAATGAAATCCGCACCCGGCGAATCCATCAAATTATCGATTCTATTGATATGATCAAATAGGACCGGTTTCACGGTCCATGTTGTGGACGAGTTCGTAACAATATATTATTGCCACTGCATTGAATAAAAAAAATGGTACCTTTTATCTATCAAACAAACAAACAATATAAGTTATAACCACTTGCGACTACAACTTTTTATCGGTTTTTTGCAAATATCTCCAAAAATATGCATTTTAACGAAAATTTTATAGTAAAACAATTGTAGCGCGTGAAAAATTAAACAAATCAATTTTTTATAAAGTGTTTATAAAGTGCAATATTAAACGAGATATTAAAGATCAAAGCCGTTTTTTATTTTGTCTGAAATTTAATCCATTATTCAATGCCATCTAGCGAGAGCAGATACATTTTATGCATTCTATTGAAATAGAGTTTTGTAGTGTCTGGAATAAGCTTCAAAATGAGCACTGTTACAAGTCTTTCGCACCTAAAATGAGTGAGCTGTAATGCAAATAAGAGGAACATTTAACGGTTTTTTATTTTAAATGTGGGTTTCATAAGTGCCATTTCTACCAAAATTAAAATTAATCTTATTCCGTCCAGAATTAACTTTAATATAAAGAGTTTGATGAATTCTAGCAGCTTGGCTGCTTTAGGACACATATTTTTTTTAAAAAAACACGATTTTAAGACAAAAAAATTCGAATTTAAAAAAAAACACCTTTTCATAATATCTCAAAAATTATGAAAGATGAAAAATGTAGGTATTTTTCTGACAAAAAATTTGGTTTGTTTTCTGTCACACAAAAATTGACGGATTATTTAAAGAGCGTGCGTTAGCGCAACCTCCCAGTCTCTCTCGAGCCCTTTGACCCTTCACCGTTTCAAAATAAAAGGTTTTTCACTATATATTGTGATAAAAAAAGTTGTAGCTCTTTTATTTATCTTTCAAATGGTCGTTAATAAGTTGTAATAGCATCAAAATTGAAGGAGTTATTATCCAAAAACTAATCGTATTTTTTTCTACCTTTTAAACTGAAAATTTCGAGTGTGAATATTTGGAGCGAAGCATTTAAATCCTTTTCATTTCATCAAAAACAATTTTTTTGAACAATTTTCTATCAAGTGGTTGTATTCAAGGGTCAAAAGGGGGTTAAACATTCGATAATTAATCTTTTTATGTCATACCAAAGTAATTTTTTGTGATTTTTTCAATTTAGGAGTTGTTTGCAAGAGTTGTAAGATTTTTAAGGGGTTGGAAATGATTTTATTTGAGGTAATTGTGCTAGAAAATACTTTAAAATTTCACCCCTTAATATTCAACACGTTTTCTAGAGATAAAATGGTTCAATGTTAATTTCTCCATTAAGGGGTGGTTTACACCCCTTAAAAATAATAGGCGGAGCCCAGATCATTTCAACTTTTGAGGTTAAGGGTAAGATGAGCCTAATTCCAAAATTTCATGCAAATAGCTTCACAGTAAAACAATTTGGAGGTAAGATCATATTTTGTGTCAGCTCGATAATTTTAGAACCTATGCAAAATAGATTTGTCAATTGGTATATTGTCTAGCTGCTTGATTTCTTCTCTTAAACGTTGAAATAAGTTCGCATGATAATCCATTCTTTTCTTAAGATAGTCAATGATAATAATTTAACAACTCGATACCATGACCTTAACTGCGGATAGAGCAGTATCTATTTTATCTAAAGCTAGTTTTCTCTTTTCAGTTTTCAGTTATATATTTAAATTGCTCTGAATATTTAAAATTAGCTACTCACAGCAGCTTGCAATTCTCCTATCTTCTTTGTGTTTTTATACATTTCATAAACAACAAACATTAAATAGTAAGGTTGGCTGTGATAAGTTAAAGTGAAAGGTTCCACAACAAATACGTAATCCTTTTTGTGGTATTCTTCGTAGAGTTTCATTGATCCATCTGAAAAACATAGAATTTTGAAGGGATTCTATTTCAGTATCTTGAAAGATCGCACCTACATGTTAAAAATAATCGTTGCGGAATAGAGTGTCAAGAAAACAAACAAAACACATCAAATTTCAATCTGGAAACTCAATAATACTTACTGGCAAACGCTAAGCCCCAATGATAAGCAACCTCCTTGAACTTACATTTATCACCGGGTATATATTTTACGTAAAACGTATTTCGAATCCGACGTGAAATAACCAATCTTTCTTCAGGTACGTCAGAACTACAAAATAAATTTTTAAAAATATACCCGAATTATCAATACACATGTCAACATAATTTTGTTTTTGGAAGGTAAAAAGACAGTTCTGAAGCTATGTTGGATGTCGTAGAAACTACATCCGGGAATGAGTGATTTATGAATCTTAAACTGTTCATTTTCCATTAACAAAACGCTGATATTTCTATAATTATCTAGCTAGTTTTTATGCGAGGAATAATTAATATTTCATAAATACGCACGGCACAATTTCTTTGAAATATTCACCCTCTTCACAACCCTTTATAATTCAGTCAATTGATGACTCTAGTTCAGACGATTCTGACTACCATGATTATTTTTAAAGATACTTTGGAGCTGAAAATGTTTTTTGTTTCGTTTTGTTTTATTTGCAAAGAATTTATTTTCCTTTATGGTTTTTGCTTTGAAATTTTGTTTTCCAGAAAAAAAAACGATTGGGGTACAAAAAGGGCTCAGTTCACGTCTCGTACCCTGTTTAAACCAACTCCCTTACAGGCAGGTATATTTTACTCGTCTATTCAGATTTTATTATCTAATATTCAGTTGTAGCAAGTTAACAAGGTATAATAATGATTTTTTTTTAAGTTCCAAGTAGGACTTCAATTAAGTGTCTGTCTAAATAACGGTCCATAATGCAGTCAGTCCAATTTATAATAATTCGATTGATTTTATAAATACTTTTAAAAGTATTTATAAAAATAATAAATTTTTAACGCGTTTCGAACCAGTTTTTATAATCTGCAATTGATATTTGAAGAACTATGACGATATATTTATTTGAGAGAATACATGGATTATGACGATAATCCTAATTTTCGGCTTTATGTGTAGTAAAAAATCCTATTTTATTTTTATTGGCGCATTTTTTTCGAAAACTCGCATATAGCGACCTCGAATTTTTCCATTTAGTTCCTGTATAGCTATGGATGTGCCGAAACGAAAGAAATTTTGGAAATTAATAGCATAAAATTAAATAAATTACCCAAAACGTGATTTTTCCCATACAAAACTTCATTTAAACTTGCTATAGATCAAATTTGTTAAATCAATCATACCTTGTGGATATTTTAATCAAGATCTCTCAACAACCACCGAATTTGAAAATTTTTTACAATATTCGAGAGTTGCTACTTAAGTATTGATATGTACAAATAAAAACAAATATTCATTCAGCTAAAATTAGCTGTCACATTAGTTTTTTGCTAAAATGAATAATTTTTCCCTCTATGAATTTTGCAATTTTTTGTAAGACTTATTTATTAACTAAATAAACAGTTATTCATACTGGCATAAAATACTTTGCATTCTAAGTGAAAATATTTAATTTTATGGGGAAATATTTCGTATTTACTGCTTTACTTGAACGCATTTATAGGTTTCATACAAAAAATTTAAAAATACTCATTTTTTGTATGTTATTTATGAAAATATTTTTATTTGTCCCTAATACTGTGAAACAATAATTTTTCAGCTTGAATCTCAATACTACGTATAACATCAATGAATAATTAATTTCAATTAATAAATAAATAAAATTATTGAAGTTGTCTTAATTTTTTTATTGTTTCTATGCAATACATCATTTTTCTTTAAATAAATATTTACATCAAACAACGTCGCTTGGGTCTAACAACCTCACCATCATCGTCTATATAATTATGATTTAATTCAGTCTCATTTATATTGGGGACATCTATAAATGCGTTCAAGTAAAGCAGTAAATACGAAATATTTCCTCACAAAATTAAGTATTTTCACCTAGAATGCAAAGTATTTTATGCCAGTATGAATAACTGTTTATTTAGTTAATAAATAAGTCTTATAAAAAATTGCAAAATTCATAGAGGGGAAAATTATTAATTTTAGCAAAAAACTAATTTGACAGTTAATTTCAGTTGAACGAGTTAGTCCAGTTAAAAAAAAAGATCCAAATTTTTAAAAAACAATAAATTGTTTATAATTTTTTTACCCCTTTTTTGAACACTTTTTTGAAGTAAAAAAAAACAATTCAAACAACTGAGATGAGAAATTTTTAGTTCAACTCTTCTTCTTTCCAAAGCGACTTTTCAAATGATGATAGGACCATTCGGTGAGCAAGAATGGCCTTTTGATAAAAAGGGGCTCCTATGGTTTAATTGCCATTTTGCAAAAACTATTGGGGCCACAGAGCCCATATTTAGAGCCTTGATTAAATACATCGAGATATTGGTTTTCAGTTACAGAGAAACCTTTCTATTTAAAATTAAACAAATTATAAATAATTCAAAAAATTAAAAATTTTCTTCTTTCGGTTAAATTATCTAAGCAACAAATTATCGAAATTTGATTTATAAAAGCTTATGCTGAAGATTTTTTCAATTCTCTACAATATTGCCCATAGTAACAAAGACGAGTCTTGTATAGGTTCAGCGCAAAACGCAAAAAACAATATTTGTACCGATTTTTTGGTGTTTTAATTGTTTAAAAAATAACGCATAGACTAAAAATGTTGAATTTTATGCACATAACTTATATTTAACTCCTAGAACACGATGGATTTGTTTTTTTTTTCTACTATTAATTTTGTCACGTAATTTCGTAAATGCCCTGGCCAACAGTGGAATTAGTATACTTGTTTTCCGTTCTTCAGGTACTTTTTTGTGTTTTAATATTTTGTAAATGAACAGTGTCAACTGCTCAGTCATTGTGACTAAAAAAAGACACCCCCGAAGAATCCCAGTTAACTTTTGAATTCTTGTTGTCCATAGTTGCACTCGCTGGCTACAAATAAGAAGATACTTTTTCAACCAAAGTACCACGTAGTACTTGGTGGCGGGATTTAGATCTGTGTAAAAATTATTTCAAAGTCAATACATACCAGTCTAAAAATTCTAAGGTACTTTCGCATAATGATCCATCTTCTAAAAAATCACAAATTTCTCTAATCTGTTGATCATATAACAATGGAAAAATACGCACCATAAGTGAAGATCGTTGGTAAAAATATTATCAAAAGCCAACAGCACTTCAATATTTTTAGATAATTAACTTCCAGTGCAAACATTTTGAAATTTGACACTGGTAATGATGTTTAGCAGTTTGACAGATCATAATTTTATCAGATCCCTAGTATTTGAACTCAGTTATAAAGTAGAAATACATCTACATTGGCCAAGAATGTGCCAAAACATTTAGGAGCTTGATTCTATGGTTTAAAAATGGTTTTCAAATCTTTTACAATGAAATGATTATCAAGATTATTTTATGAAAAATGACAAATACGATAAAGGTGAAGAATGGAAGAGAAGGAAATTATTAAAAAAATTCATAATAACAGTCATTTCGCAGTAAGTAGTCAAAACATCCAAAGTAAGAAGGGAGAATTTTATATTCCAAAGTTAAACTACACAGCGAATTGTGTACCGTGCATATTTTGAAAAACATACTTATCAAATGATTCACATAGGACCATTGGCAACTAAAAACAAAAATTACAATTATATATTAGTAGTAGTTGACGATTCTTCAAAATTTACTTGACTTTATTCTAACAAGACTACTAATGCAAATTTGGTAATCCAGCTAGAGTTATATAAGATAAAAAAAGTGCATTTAGATCTGAACAGTTCCAAAAATATTGTTAAGAAAAAGAAATTCGCCCTATTTGGCTCCTCCAAGTCCAGAAATATTCGAGAAGCTATCGAAATAGCGACCTGGAAACACCTTCTTCAGTTTCTTCGCTCCAATAATATACTTCCCATGCGCCCCAAGAACCCAAAATCTGCACATTCCAGTACCGTACCCTGTAAGAGACGTCAATATAATCTGAGAAGACGAAAACCAAGAATGTATAAGAAGGGAAATATGGTAGTTGTCAACCGTTCTCGGTTTGAAGCAAGTTTGAAATTGTGTAGAAAATACTCAGGATTTTATGAAATTAAAACAGAATTGGAGATAACGAGAGATATGATGTAGTTAAAGTGGGATTCCATGAAGGTCCATAGCAGCAGACTTAATAAAACTTTGGTTGGATAAGAGCGATTCCGAGCTGGAATCGGACAGGTTAGACGATATGTAGGGAATAACAAGTTTGCAAATTTTTCAAATTTCTATTTTCGCTTCTTTTCCATTTAGTTATCGTTTTTAGTTTTCTAATTTTTTCACTTTAACTAACTTACCAAGTTGTTTTATGTGTCAGCCGACAAGGGAAAATCGTGGGAAAACGTGATCCTGACAGACGACAGGTCTTATGGCTGAAGAATATTCGCGAATAGACCGGACGCTGATAAGAAGAGCCACAGACAGAAATGACTTTGTTGGGGTTATCGGCAGCCTTTGTTAGAAGGGGGCACCCAAAGGAGAAGAAAATTTACTGATTGTTATTTAGTGGTATTTTTAAGGTGGAATAAAAGCTGATTTTTGCGTTAAAAATTTATTAAAAAACATGTCACTGATAAATAAAACATCAAGTAGAATAAATAATAAATTTCACATTTTTAAACTTCTTAGGCATTATAATCCGGTCAATTTATACATTCGAAGTTACATAAATTCCCATCAAGTTTAAAATTAGTAAAATTATTTAAAATACAATTGAACATAGAATTTGAATGGTTCTTGTGTATGGAAAAAAAGTTTTATTCAAGGTTAAAGGTCAAAAAATGAGTTTTAGGCAATTTTCAGCGAAACGGTGAGTTATATCATAAAAATATTTTTGACAAAAATTGTAGATCATAAAATTATCTACAAAAAATGTATTAATACTCTTTTTCCTAAAAGCCACTGCTTCTGAGATATAATGATTCCACCATTAATTCTCAGCAGTAAACTGTTCTTACAACAACCTAACCTAATCAATATTTGTTCTGAGTATTTGTAAGAAATTTCTGTTGACTGGTGAGAACTGTCTCAAGTGCATCAAATAAATTATCAATTGACGAATATGTTGCTAAAGTTCGAGAATGTTGTTCTGTATCTTTGGTATTTCTCGTGTAATCATTATAGCCATTAAATACGACAATAAATTTAAAACTTGTACAACTATGAATCGTTATATCTCAGAAACGGTGGCTCATAGGAAAAAACGTAAAGAACTTTATGATCTATAAATTTCGTCTAAGGAAACTTTCCGTTTTGACATTTTTTTTACCTTTGATGATGGGGAGCATTCAAATTTTGGTAATTATACACTTTCACGGTCACCTGGTTTTTTGGCTCTAGAAAATCGAAAATTGGATAGATTTTAATGATCTTGGTCTCAAAATGTTCCATTTTACGGCGGATTTATAAAAAAAATTAGTAGAAATAGCTGGAATGAAAATTTCTCATATTTTTACTGTTTTAAATCGTAACAAAACGGTTTTGCAAAATAATCCTTTACAAAAAATTATCTCATTATCAGATAAAGTCCTTATATTTTTTTTGTATTCTACATAAATTAATGAACAATTTTGAAAAAAAATCCAAAAAGAATGATTTTTTCAGTTTTTATAGCTTAAAATGAAATCGATGAAAAACAATCAATTTTCGTGAATAGTTTCGTACTATATTCTTCAATGTTAATAGTTTTTGGACCATTAAAAATCGAAAAATAGATAAATTTTATAATTTTGGTCTTAAAATGTTCCATTTTACGAAGAATTTATGAAAAACACGGGGGTAGTGGCTGAATTTGCGGTTTTTAATAGTTTTAAACCTTAAATAGTAGAAAAATTTTTTTTTAAATATTCATTTTTTTATGTAAATTGCGAAAAAAAATACACGAACTTAATTCCACGACGTTAGAAACAGTTACGAAGGATTATATGTAGAAAGTAATTTTTTTGCATTTAAAGTCATGAAACTGTAAATAATATTTATTTTTTTTTAATCTTCGTATTTTTTTTTATAAATCCGCCGTAAAATGGAACATTTTGAGACCAAGATCATTAAAATCCATCCATTTTTCGATTTTCTAGAGCCAACCTAACCTAACCTAACCTAACCTAATCTAACCTAACCAAAAAACCAGGTGACCGCAAAAGTGTATAATTACCATAATTTTTTGTAAAGGATTATTTTGCAAAACTGTTTTTTTTACGATTTAAAACAGTAAAAATATGAGAAATTTTCATTCCAGCTATTTCTACTAATTTTTTTTATAAATCCGCCGTAAAATGGAACATTTTGAGACCAAGATCATTAAAATCCATCCATTTTTCGATTTTCTAGAGCCAAAAAACCAGGTGACCGTGAAAGTGAATAATTACCCAAATTTTATTTTCAATTGTATTTTAAGCAATTTTACTGATTTTCAGCTTGATGGGAATTTATTTTTCACTCTTATTTTTTGGTCTAATTTGACCGGACTAGTATAAAAATTAGCCGTTTGTTCAATAGAAGTTTAAACAAGTGAAAACTGCGATTCTACTCATTAGTAATTCTGTTATATAATCAAGTTTACGCATTAGTTTAAACTGAGTTTAAACTATTATTGAAGCACCAGCTTAAAATTTCTTAATTTTAACATACATATATATAATTTTATCTAATATCATTAGGCAGATACGCTTAAACTATACGATCAGGGATTGATAGAAATTATCTCAATATTGGGTACAACAGTTTTATATATTTACTAACGGTTATTTATACAAATTACATAATGCTATAATGATAAAAGATTGATATTATTGTTGCTTGATTTGGTCCAAGGAAAGATTTCACAAACAAAATGTTTCAATTGTATTCCTCCAACATAAAATTAACCCATGTGAAGAAATTGGAAAAATATTGGTTTTTTACACCAATACTAGGTACTTCACAAAGTGGTATAGTCCAGGAAATTTAGGAAAAAATCGCTTATCTTTATCCGTGGTATGAAACAATTTTTTGTCATTGTCATAAGCATCTATATATATCGAATTTTTCATTTTTTGCTTCGTTGCTGGTGACTTTACATAAAAAAAGTTGAATCTTGTCATTAAAAGACCTACGAAAGTAGACCTTGCACGTTGGAAAATATTAATTAGTTCAAGAGATAAACGAAGATAATAATGACTATTGTTGTTTCTAGATAAAAAATTATGAAGGAGCTTAGTTTATTGTCATTGAGTCTTGTAATTGCGCCTAAAAATACTACACACGAAAAATGGTATGTGCAGACTTTTTTATGAGTAGATTTCATTATTTTATGTACCCAGTCGACGTTCATTTATAAGAAAATGGAATTTTGTAATCAAAGAAATTTTTTTTCGAAATCCCCTTAGTTGCAAAATGAAATCTCGTGCGGATACATTTTTTTTCATAACTTTTTGTTACGTAGATCGAAAGTGCATAAGAATAGTTTTCATTTAAAAAAATAAAATTTGAGTTTCGTTGAAAAGCCACGGAGATACAGACCGGAAAAGTGAAAAATACAAAAGCTACGTTTTACATACATGTCAGTAATCAATTTTATTCATATTTAATAGTTTTTAGCTATGTAAACTGATTCCTCTCGTGGGGAGGTACCAAATTAGAAAAAAATAATCCTTTTATCGCAATTAGTCTCCGAAAAAAGTACGGCTAAATATGCGCGATCGAATTTCAACGCTCGCCGCTGCGCCCGTTCAAGGAAAATCGAGCGCTCCGTTGTCTTTCGTTCATTTTTTGTTCAGTGAGGGATTTCCAAGAGATAAGTGATTTTTTATGTAATGATAGTACTGTAAATAAAAAATTATGGGGTATTTTTTTTCGTCAACTCGCTAAATTTGTTGTGCAGTTAATTTTTCACTTTTCCGGTCTGTAACTCCGTGGTTTTTCAAAGAAACTCAAATTTTCTTTTTTAAATAAAAGCTATTTCTATGCACTTTCGAGTTACGTAACGAAAAGTTATGAAAAAAAGACGCATCCGCACGAAATTTCATTTTTTTGCCTTGCTACATAAAATAATGAAATTTACTCATCAAAAAATCAGCACAACCACATTCAACGCATAGACCAAGTTTTTTGTTATTGTTGTTAATTTGTTTATAACGTCATAAGTCATTAAACCATTAAACGTATAATCTCCAGCTTTTGCACACACCATTTTTCGACAGTTCAGAATATTTTGGCAAAATTACAAGACTCAATAACAATAACTAAACTCTTTTATAATTGTTTATCTAGTAACAACAATAGTCATTGTTATTTTCGTTTACCTCTTGAACTAATGAATATGTTTCAACGTGCAACGTCTACTTTTTTAGGTCTTTTAATGACAAGAAAAAAAGGATTTAACTTTTTTTATGTAAAGTCACCAGCAACGGAGCTATAATCAAAAAATGAGAAATTGTATTAAAATTCGACACATATAGGTGTTTTTGAAAATGACAAAAAATTATTAGATACGACGAATAAAGATATGTCATTGTACACACTTTCCACCGCCGAAATACACAGTTTCACACATATCGTGGAAAACTAAGCAAAATGATGATTTTTGGGCTATTTCGCCTGGACTAGTAATAAACATCATCTTTAAAAAAATTTGAAAAGAAACAGAATTATTTGCCAACTATTCTATCTCTAATTTTTTTTATATTCAATCCAATTTTAGTGAAATGAAAACTACACGTGAATGGAATTCTATTCTTAATCTTACTCGTACATACCAATTCCACAATCAGTTTTTTCAAATTATCAAACCTAAAACAAAATAAATCATGTGGAAGGAACATATCGAAAAGGGAGTATTTGATAATTCGCCCCAATAGTGATAAAATACTGCGCCATCTTTGAATATCTGGGGTTCATATAAATGTATGTATGGATTTGGGGTCTCGTATATACTGCGACCCAAAGGATCTATTGTGTCCTCATTTCTTGCTGCGATACTAGGGAACCCAATAATTCTAGCTGATCCATCAAACCCACTCCTTTTAAAAAGTTTAGAAGGTGGGATGGCTTTAATTACCAGAGATCTTCGTCCTCTATTTCATGCGCAGCCAGGAGTTCCTTATCGACCAAGTCGATATTCTTTGAAACCAAAAAATTAATAGTAGTATAAAATCCATTGCAAAAGTAGGAGAATAGGATAAAAATAAAAGGAAAAATAATTTATGGGCGATCTGAGGTCGGAAAGAGAAAGAAGGTGAGTTTTTAAGGGTAAAAACGGTTTATTTCGATTTCTTACAAAAGTGCAAGACATATGAAAAATTTTGTGAAAATTTACCATTTTATGTCCCATATACACTGTAATTCATTTGATAGAAAATATTTATTTTTTAAACCTTATTTTGATTTAATATCGAAAAAACACCGTAATTTTCAAAAAATCGGTAGGATTTTTCGTTCGTTGAAATCTGTACTTCCTAATGGTATGTAAAATATTACCATCACCATGGTAAATTTTCTCAGAAAATGCAAATAATAAGACGAAAAAAACTCGCATCCGACATGTTTTTTAAACATTACGTACAATTTTTAGTTATTTATTGAATTTCTCCACTCTAATTACACGAAAAATGTGAAATTCCACATTATATCCATAAACATAAATAATTATAGGTTAAAATTTTTATAAATATCTAAAAATTGTGTATAAGGATTAAAAAAAATTGAAAATTGGGATGTTTATTCGATATTATGTCAAAATAACGTGACAAAATAAATATTTGAAATCAAATAAGTAGCAGTGTATACGAGACATAAAAAGGTAAGTTTTCACAGTATGTTGTCAACAAAATAAAGTTTTTTGTAAAAGATAAAAATAAAAAACCAAAAACTCGATGTTTTTGAATTTTTCACATAAATTTTGAGGTTAAGTGAAAAAAGTGTGGATACAAAAGTTGTAGATCTTTATATTATCAACAACTTTGCACTTCAACTTTTCTCTATAAAACTTGTAGTTTTGCTGGAAATCGAGATAAACCGTTTTTTCTGCAAGCCGTATTATCTTCTAGGTCTAGCGCCTACCATCTTTTCCAGTGCCCTTTCATTGTTCTGTAGCTGATATTACAAAAGGTTTCAGGTCCCATGAAGGGCTTTTCTGCCTCCGATTTGACGAGCTTATCAGCTATTTCATTTCCCTTCGCTCCGGTGTCTCCCGGATTACCTTGTAGGGTAATTTTATTTTTCTTGTCTAACTCGTTTAATCACAAACGAGCTAGACAAGACTATCAAAAGATTTTGATAAAGTCAATAAACGTCAATTTTTTATCAATTAATCAAAAATTATTAAAACACTAATTTTGAAACAGAAGAGACTTAAATCAAGAGCATCTAAAAGCATTATTAACTGAAGGATTAACAATAAATGATAACCAACCAAACAAAAATATTTTCAGACGTCATAGGTAGGCTCATTTCAAATATAGAATTCGACAAAGTGATGGGAGGTGTCGGTAAAAAACTAGAATTCTGAATATCAATTTCAAAAGCAAAGGATATTCATACACACATAAAATTTATCTAGAATGAAAAGAAAAACTAGTCAAGACAAAAATAGTTACAAAACTAATTTTATTATTTGGTCAAATCCATCTTCCAAAACTTCCAAATCCATTTCAGAGTTATTAGATTAGTTGGATGATTCAAAATGAGCATTTTTAGTAAAGCAGACACGTGTAGGAATAGACGGAGAGATTAGTTTTTTTGTATGCATCCTACGAGTACACTAGGTAATCGATTTCGACCTCGCTATACAGTTCTTTGTATTGACTAAGCTGTCAGCAACTTACAATTTAATCTTCTTGAACTACCAAGTATCTAATGTGTGAGTTGTTGATAGCTGTCATGTCACGTTTATTTTCAATCCTCAATCCCCCATCCCCTATACGCTCAGTGCTGCCAGCAATCCTTCAAACCATTCCTAACAACACCCAACAATAGTATAAAATACAATTTTCGCCATTGTTCGATGATGAAAGAAGATCGACCTAATCTCTTAGACTAGAACTGCGCATCAAGTGCTCTCCAAAAAAATTTTGAAAAATCGGAAATCCTGTTGTCTTTCATGTCCAATTTAAACTGTTTGTGATCACTGCAGAAACACACCTATCTAATAATTCATATGAGAAACTAACATCACACTTGATGATTATTACTTATAGTTTGATATGCCTAATAATTTAACCTTACTTTTAAGTAATATGATATTTTTATAGCAGCAACAGATAAATTATTGTCTATCTGTACGAGGTCTTGCTATTAAATAACGGAACTAGAAGGGTGGTGCATTGGGTATCTAGATATCTTGTCTACTTAGTTATGAAAAATGATTCATTAATGATCTACTTAAGTGTATTTAACGTAATTACTACCTCTACGAGGTTTGGCTATGAAATAACGAGACTGCGCGCCTAGAGGGCACTTTAAACGAGTGGGGTAAAAAACGAGTAGTGCGTTGGGTATCTAGACATCTTGTCTATGTGTCGTTAAATTAAAAAAAACTCCGACTAAGTGCTATAAATTGTTGCAAGATGTCTATGGGGACAATTCTCTATCTCGTGCGCGTGTTTTGAGTGGTGTAAGCGCTCTAGTGAAGGCCAAAAGAACACTGAGGATGACCAGCTCCCAGGTTGCCCTGTGACTGATTCAACTCCGGAAACAGTGACGAAAATCAACCAAATTCTGCGTACAGATCGTCGAATGAGCAACCGGATGATTGAAGAGGCTGTGAACGCCGATAAAGAAACAGTTACAAAAATTTTACACGACAAAAGTCTGTGCCAAAAATCTGACTCCTCACCAAAAGCTCTTGCCTCAACGGGTCTGCTCAGATTTCCTTGAAAGGTTAGAGAGGTTAGAAAAAGATCTGCTTTGAAAGGGATTTGAGTCGATGGATGCGGTAAAGTAAAAAACGGCAGAGCTCCTAAAGACCCTCACCGAAGAGTCTCGTTATCTAATAGCTAGACCTCGTACACTCCTCTCTATCTACAGGGTGCGGCAGCATAACTTCCTTTTTTAAAAAGTTCGCCATTTAGTCGGTAGATGTCGTAACGGAGTGCTAGTGGTCTCGTTCGAGAGGGGGGACTATAAAGTTTTGTCCCGGCACAGTTCAGTCGCCATCATGCGTTGGAACAGTGAGGAGCGTGCGTTTGCCGTTGAGGTTTACTTTTCGAGCGGATGTTCTGTGATCGCAACCCAGCGCGCCTTTCGGAATCGCTTTAATTTAGCCCCCTTGGCCCCTGTCCCGGACCGGAAATCAATTGTTACGTGGGTCACTACGTTCAGACAAACTGCAAGTGTGACAAGACGAAGAACTGGAGTCCCTCGGCTCATTAGATCACCGGAGAACATTGAGTTAGTTAGAACTTCAGTGTTGCGATCACCACGGCGTTCTGCGCGCAAACATGCGTCTGCCCTTGGACTTTCCGATCGTTCTGTGAGGAGAATACTTCATGATGATCTTCATTTTCATCCATACAAGATGGCAATTGTGCAGGAACTTTCTGAACGTGACTTCAATTCTCGGAGGAACGCGTGTGAGGTTTTTCTGGAAGTCGTTCCTGAGGACGCTATTGTTTTTTTTAGTGATGAAGCCCATTTTCATTTGTGTGGATCCGTAAACAAACAAAACATGCGCTACTGGGCTGATACCAATCCTCGACAATTGCATCAACGGCCTTTGCATTCACCTAAAGTCACAGTGTGGTGTGCAATTTACTCACGTGGAATTATTGGTCCCTGGTTCTTTGAGGAAAATGAAGTCACAGTGACAGTGAATTCGCACCGGTATGTAAACATGTTACAGGAATTTTTTTTCCCACGGCTAGATGAGTTGGACTTAGGGGACACTTGGTTCCAACAAGACGGAGCAACGGCACACACTTCAAGAACATCGATGGCTGTTTTGAGGGAACACTTCCCAGAGCGCCTTATCTCAATTAGGGGCGATTTGGAGTGGCCAGCCCGCTCTCCCGATTTGACCCCTTGTGATTATTTCCTATGGGGTTTTTTGAAATCCCGTGTGTATGTGAACCGTCCAAGGACCCTACAAGATTTGAAGACGAACATCCAGGAAGAAATTGCCAACATAACGCCTGCTATGCTGGCAAGAGTCATGACAAACGCCAGAAATCGGTTTACTCAGTGTATGGAGAATGGGGGACGTCACCTAACTGATTTGATCTTCAAAACTCAGTAAAACAAAACTTTATGTATGTGCCTGTATTATAAAAAACGAATAAAAATTTTCTGATTCATACAATAAGTTTTATTAACTTTTGAAAAAAGGAAGTTATGCTGCCGCACCCTGTAGTTCTGAGCTGAGTCCGTGTATCCCTAGGATAACGAATTCTCAGTCAAATATGTTTATCTGCAGTTTGCATATTTTCTCGTTAATGGATAAACAGTTTTGTTTGTTCACGTATTTTCTCTTTGGTTCTATCTTTTTTTATTTTTACCATGAATTAATTTTCTACATTTTTAAGTAAAATATAAAAATTAGTCAACGTAATATATATTATGCATCCGTAGGAAATGTACAGTGGTACGACACTTGAAATTTTGACACACTTCTCACTTAGTATATTGTTTTACAGCTCAGCTCTGTAATATTGAAAAAATTGTTCAATATGGATTGAACTGGCAACATTAAGTTTTAAAATGTGTCATCATATTTTAATATTACCAAAAACTATATTTGTTATTGTACAATCTTGTTAAAATTATAAATAAAGTACATTCGTCCAACTTTGTAAATGTTTGTAAAAACGTGAAGATGGAAATCTATTAAGCCACTACCTGGGATTACTGCACTTACGAAAACAGTTCTGAAATAGTCGTTAAAGTACGATGAATCAGCACAATTAATTCATATATGGAAAATCACTCTTAATAAATGTTTGTTAATGTTTCTCTATCAATAACACAACTATTTTATGAAGGAATCCAAATCTAAGACCATATAGTTACAAGGACTGCTACTCCTTGTTTCACCAGAAAAAGGAACGTGGTAAGACTAACATCAACAAGTGGGGATTTTCGAGAATAAATAATCGATTTAAATCCCTCGACACGAGTTGAAATCATTATGATACTACCAAAACGATCATTTCTTGTAATTTCCAAACCACCAAAGCATTGAAAACGCTTTTCTATTCTTTTGGAGTAGTTAAAAGTAGGCAAGGGAATGTAGAATCTCACAAGGGCATTTTGAGGTTAATCCTTTTAGATATCTTACCACTTTCTCAGCTAAAGTAACAGTCCATGTAACTTTATGGTTTCAAGTACAAACTAATGGTTTCAGCATAAAATCTTCATACCATTTACTGATCATATGTGTATTATAACCGCTTTTTATTATACCTACTCTTTTAATTGTCTTTGTAATTTGGTCAATTTAGACATTCGAAGTTACATAAATTCCCATCAAGCTGAAAATCAGTCATTCATCATTTCCATGTATGGAAGAAATTTTATTCAAGGTCAAAGGTTAAAAAAATTAGTTTTACTCAATTTTCAGCGCAACGGTGAGTTTTATCATGAAAATACCTTAGACAAAAACTGTAGATCATAAAATTATCTACAAAAACCGTATTCATACTTTTTTTCCGACAAGCCACTGTGTCTGAGATATAATGATTCAAACATTGAAATCAACCGAAATTTCTGTTGACTGGTGGGAAATGTCATAAGTTTATCTAATAAATTATCAATTGACGAATATGCTGCTAAAGTTCGAGAATGTTGTTCCGCAGCTTTGGTATTTCTCGTGCAATCATTATAGCCATTAAATACGATAGTAAATCTGAAGCATATAACTTTTACAACTTTTTGAATCTTTATATCTCACAAACGTTGGCTCGTAGGAGAAAAAGTATTGATGCATTTTTTGTAGATAATTTTATGATCTACAATTTTTGTCTAAAGTATTTTCATGATAAAATCTACCCTTTTGCTGATAATCGCGACAAACTCATTTTTTTGACCTTTGACCTTGAATAAAATTTTTACCTTACACGGAAATGAGGGGAACATTCAAATTTTATTTTCAATTGTATTTTAAACAATTTTACTGATTTTCTGTGAAAAACATAAATAATCTGATATGGTGCATGAATTAGAACTAACAATGTATATGGATAGTTAACAACCTTATAAATTATCAAATGATATAAAATTAGGAAGTTTTTAACTATAAAAATTGTTTTGAATTACATAACAATTCGATCTAACCAGATATATTCGCATTATTTCATAATTTATACTCATTATTGCATTATACCAGTAAAGTTTTAACGCCGCTTGATATAATGCAATACAACGTGCAGGGTATTGCATGCAAGTTTATTGCCATTGCATCATGGCTGTCACTAACTAAAATTCTATAAGTAAAAGTAAACAAATATTTTGTGCCTAGTTTAACAATGAAAATAACAAAGCTAAATTTTACGAAAGTCACCTGAACTCTTAAGCCAAAAGTAACTAGATTGCAACTTTGCCGCGATAAAAACGGCAAAACCGATAATGTCAAGATCTTGCATGGAACAATCAGCTGAACTTCATCTGCGCATGCTTTTGATCAAGAATTATTGCATCTTGCATTGCATTACATGTTATATTGCATCATATCAAACGGCCTTAACAGTAGGTTATCTAAGAAGTATTTTCCGATTATTATAGTAGCTGGAGGTATATAAACAACTACTAGTCCAATTGATTCAACTTAATACATGTTTTAAAAGGTGGAATTTGCGGCTAGATTTTGGTGAAAATAAAGTTTTGTTCGACAGTGTTTCTGTATGATTTGTGGTATTCCATTTATTTAAAATTAGTTCCAGCTGGTATTCAACTGAAGAAGCAGCTACGGTAATTTGCTAAAACTTGATGATATAGATCTAATTGTCAAGACCATGAAATTTAGATGAAACACTTGAAATTAGAATGTGTTTAATCATGGACGAAGCGGGATGAAGTGTCACAAAATACTGCGAAGTCTGGATTGAAGGTACGTATGGTGGGATATACTATAACATATTGGAACCTGGTCAAACGCTTCAATACTATCGATAAACGTCCGAAGGACATCAAGAGCGGACAGTTTTTTCCACCACGACAAGCCAAGGTCGCACGCATCTTTGATGATTCGTCAGAAATTAACTGAACTTGATTAGATAGTTTTAATGCACTCATCGTATAGCACGGATATTGCAATGTCTAGGAATACTAGGTTTTGTTTTTGAAAAAAAATTTCCTTGTAGGAAAAAATTAAACAGTGAATGAGACGGAATTCATATGTCCAAATTTTAGTTACGTAATCAAAGAAATGTATTTGGATAATAATGATTTTTAGTAAATTTTATTCAAAATTTATGTAAGGATCGGAAAATATTTTCTTAGATAAACCCATTCAATGAAAAGAGAATTACCGGAAAAAGTCATTTTAGACTAGGAATTCTTTTTAACCCTCTGATAGACGCATTATGATTCGCAACCTGGTCGGACACAATTCATCTGAAAGATCAAGTACATTTATTTTTATTTTAACCGAAAGAGAAAGCATGTAAATTCTTAGGGCGGTAGACTGAAGCATATGCTTCATTTAACGAAACGAAACACAAGACCGGTCAGTAAGCGGAGTTATTGTAGGTGAGGGATTTTCCAAAATTTGCAAGACCAGGACTAAACGAGGATCCAAAGTTTTATATTTAGATGTCATTAGAAGACAACCTTCACGCAACTACGAGGTCCCAGAAATACCTGGCTTGAACTAGAGAAGGCGGTAGCTGCATGAAAAATACCACATTAGAAAATACACAATTTATACAACTTGTTTGAAGATGCCACGTTGTTTAGTATTTGTGTGGTAGCCATCAATAGTGAACGTTTCCAGTGAATTTGTAAACATGAAAAAAATTGGTCATCGTTATGTGATACAGTACTTGAAAGGCCTTATTCCAACCAGTATAAAAGCCAAACTAGATTCTACTCAGGGTAAGACTGCTCCTTCGTTACCAACAGTAAAATATGGTGTAGCAGAATTTAAACGAGGCCAGCATTGCAGTGGTCGACTAATTGAGGTGAGGATCTTACAAATTTTGGAGTGAATCCACAAAGGGTATTGACCAAAATTAATGAATTAAAGTTTGAATTGCTACCTCATGTACCCTTTAGAACATCTGCACTCAAACATTTAGGAAAGAAATAGTATCTTTAGATGAGTCAATGTTTTGCTTAAGTAGTACAGTAAATCAACACAATTCTCGCTACCGGTCTTAGGAAAACCCCCACTGGATTCGAACAAAGCACACCCAGCGCCCCAAGAGATCATGTTTCGGTAAGAGTCGTCAAGGGAAAATTCATTGCTCGTTATTTCTTTCGAGGAAATTTAACAGCTGCGCGATATTTGGATATCTTTGCATAGCATTGCCCGATCCACATAATAAGGAAAACTTTATCTAGTTATCTACAAATGATTGGACCATATCGTGGACAGCTACCAATTTTTCTTGAGCTTTTTTGGTGTTAATATTAGCAAATCGAGTGCTTATCACAAAAAATTTGAATCTCTAATAATTAATAATTGAGGATGAAACGATCGCTCCTTAGCCGGGTAGAGTAACGTCTTTAACTTTAAGAAATCAGTTGAGAAGGTAGCTAGAGGCTCTACTTTCTGTTGTGAAACACAGAAACTTGGTAGTCCAGAACATATTCTACTTATCTCATAGATTAAATGTGCCTGACGGAAGGTTAAACCTGGTATCATAAGCTGAGAGGTAGATGAATAATTTTATATATAATATACGTATAAAACATGTTCCAGGAATTCGCATATCGATGGATAATCACTTACAAAAATGAATTTATCCATTAATTTACTATTATTTATTAGTGCTTTTCGAAAACTATGATCCGGTACATCACCTATCACCTATCAGCTGATTACGAGATTTTTCCAGATTTTCCAAACATCTCTTAGGGCTTTCATAGGAAATTTCAAACCTAAAACTGAGCCTCCAAAATATTTTTATCACTTTATTTTGATTAATGAATAATTTCTCAGTTTTTCTTTGTTTATAGACCTAAATTTCAGTAGTACAATAGATTTTAGATGTTTTATAATAATTATTGAGCAGTTATCAGAGGTTTATCAACACATTTTAATACAATTAACCTATTTTTGTATTAAAAACCAAAGAGAGCACAGTAACCTGTCACTTAAGCAGCTCGTAGGAGTTAATGCAAAATATATCAGAGGTTAATAACTTTTAAGTATCGAAGAAACAAATAGTTCTTCCAATATCAATTATAGAAGACAGTTATGCGAGGAACAATCAATATTTCATAAATACGCACGGCACTCATACCAAATTAAGATATGAAAAATAATGTTTACTCCCCGTATAAAATTCGGTAAACATCTAACAAACCGTCAGTTCACGTGGACTCATCATCTACACTGTTCACCAATGGAAACATTGAATCGTAAACATAAATGCATTTCTATTGGCCGAAGCCGTATGTACAAAATTTCTTCGAAATATTTCTGCTAGACAGTCTGCGATAAGCAGTGGCGTGGCTTGGTGAGATTATCCAGAATACAATTATAACAGTTTAGAAACAACATTGCGTCAAGTTTTATCAGCATGCGGTTTTAGACACAAAAAACTGAATAAACGGATTGCAATATCCGAAACGTTAAAAATAGTTCGTTGGCGACAAGATTATTGTGGTCAGATAAAAAACTACCGAAGTTCTCATAGACAAATGGAGTACAAAAAGGGTTCCGTTGACTTCTGGTATTCTGCTTAAACCAAACTCCCTTATAGGCAGATACATTTATACATTATAATTTAATATTCAGTTGAAGCAAGTTGACAAAGTATAATAATGATTTTTTTCCAAGTTTCAAGTAGGACTAAGTCCTACTTGGCCCAAGTGCATCTGTCTAAATAACGGCGCATAATGCAGTCCAATTTATAATGATACGATTGGCTTTTAACGAAAACTTTCTCGCCTGAGATATACATTTTTTTAAAACTATTTATAAAAATAACAAATTTATAATATGAGGTCTACGCCAATGTACAATTGATATTGGAAGAACTATACCATTTATTTTCGTGGACTGTTACTTCTTTTCCACATCAAACAGTGGTATAAACATCAATTAGGACTAACGTTAACCAGTGGAGATTTTCCATTCGCTTTCTCTAGAACAGGAATTCAATTTTTCAAAAATTGATTCCAATTTATACATTTCTATTTTTTTCGCTTTTCAATAATCAAAAACTAGTAGAAGCACTATTTTCTGTTTTTTTTTTCGAATTAATAATTGACCTCGACTGCTAGGAAAGATAGAAATAATTTCACTTTCTTCTAAAACCTTACAAATTGTGTTTAATACTTGTAAAAGAATTTAAAATCATGTTCGAACCATAATAGTTAGTAATTAGATAGTTTGCTATTTTCTAGGCTAAAGTAGTAGTCTATATACCTGTATGGTCTAAACTAAATTTGTTTCCGAATGAGATCTGGATTACTTTCCAAACAATCAGATCATCATCACAGTTTTCGAAAACCCTTATTAAAATGTAATTTTGAGCGTTTTAAAATTAACGCTCATCCTTTCCGAATATGAATCGGGTTTAATGATACAAACCAAAAATCGATACGTGGATTATGAAATGGCTTACCACTGCAATTATTTTAAACTAGTACAAAAGTTATATTGACCCAAACTCAATATGTAGAAGGTATATCCTAAATCTATTCATGCCTCAAAAAGTTCAAATTTCACTGGTAAGAAAATTCCATTCAATTTATGTAGATGGTTATTACCAAACAACTGCTGCACTTAAATAGGCACAAAACTCGACTGGTGACAGTCTTTTTAATCGGTCATCTAAGACACAGTCTTCACATGATGCTTATCATCACGAACAATCTGGAATGCCGCTGGAATATGGAGTCCGAAGAAACTGTAGATCACATCATAAGTAACTGCTCAGTCCTCACACGTATGAGGTTTAAGCACTTGAGTAAGCCTCACAGTTTGCTTAGTGACGTCAAAAGGTTTAATTCAAAGTGCCTGGAGGTACAACAGATTAAAAACGAGTGAATAAATTAGAAGGGGCCGTCAGTAAGACATTATAAGCCATTAAGGCGTTTGTCATATTTGTGAACAAGTTTTGCAATACCCTCTTCATAAAATGTAGTCACCAATTATGACAAGTGAGTTGTGACGGTTTCTTCGAGCTCCACGTTAAATTAGAATCGCCGCCTGTTTCAGTTCAGGGAAAAGATGAAAACGATTCCAGAAATCACCATACTCATCGTTCGTTTTGAAAACTTTCGTAAGCGTTGCAAAGTTTCACAATATGAATCTACATTGATTGTTATTCCAGGCTACATAAACTCCAAAAAAAAACAGTTGAATCTTTCGGACGTTGAAGGTTCCTTTAAAACTTATGGGATAATTTGTGCGTATCCATTATTGTGATTATCGGGCGTTTCATACATAATCCATGTCTCATAATCTGTCACAATGGATTCCAAAAAATATCAGTATTATAACAGTCCAGAAACTCCAAATCTGCACCCATTCGGCGAGTTTTGTGATTGTCAGTCAACATCATTGAGATCAAGCGAGATCAAACTTTTCTGTAGCGCAACTGTTCAGTAACGATAGTGTACAGGGCAGATCTGGTAACTAACGAAAATTGCATCAATGATTCACTTAAGGCGATACTTTGAGTTTTCCTAACCACTTGGTCAACTTGCTGAGCAATGTCTTCTGTAGTGACAGACTTGCGTCCTTTTCCCCTTCAAAATAAACATCAGTTCGACACCATTGATGAACAACGCCATAGCTCATAAGGGTCTCACTATACATTCGACTTATTTTTCGATTAATTTCCGCTGCACTGTTCTCTTTTGCTTGCTAGTAACCAACAACAGCTCGCAATTCACACTTAGCGGGAAAATCAGTAGAGACAACCATGTTTATGAGACTGTAACTGATCGAGATCATCTGTTGTAATCGCCAGTGACAGAGCTTTTGAGCGAGAAAGATGTGGATTCACTTACTGTGCACACAAATCACCTGCTGATTCCTGGCGATCATACTGTGCAATCGGAGGTTAAAATAAATCCTCCTATAATTAACACCACAATACATGTATTTTTAAAAACGATTCATATGAAAATTTTTGAGCCCTGCATAATACGATCATTCAGCAGCAACTCATTAATTTTGCAGTCTGCTTTTGGTAATTAATTAATAGAATTAGAGAGGAAGTATCATCACTAAATATGGGATACCGAATGGGGCAGAATAAAAGAATCAGCATGGTGTACTACGCCGACGATGCAGCTATTTTCGCGGAAACGCAGGACGACCTACAGAGACAACTGCACCAATTTTGCCAGGTCAACCAAGCGATGAACATAACTATATCAATAGAAAAAACGAAAAGCGTAAACTTTGCTAAAGAGCCCATATGATGTAAGCTGGTAGTTCAAGACAAAATCATCGAACAAGTCTCACAATTTAAATACCTGGGTATGGACCTGTCAAGTTATTACGACCAAGTGAAGGACCTAAGACACCAGATCAACAAAGCGACTGCCATTTCGGGCTGCTTAAGGTAGATAGTATGGGCGAACGAATACATGCGAAAGGATAGCAAGGTTAGGATCTATAAGACTTATTTAAAGCCAATCATGACATACGGAATAGACCAGAGAGGAAACCAACAAAATGAAAAGAATGTTTCGGTTAGCCGAAAGGAAAACGCTCAGGAGTATAGTGGGAAAAGCAAGAGTAGATCGAATTAGGAACACTGACATGAAGGAACAATGTGGGGTGCAAGACATCGTAAGATGGAGGAGGTAAAGAAAAAGATACTGGTACGCCCACGTGAGAAGAATGGCACGCATCGTACTTGATGGGAAATCAATAGGGAAAAGCGAACCCGGACGACCGTCTAAGAGATGGATGGACAGCGGGCAGTTCTCCTCCCAGGAACTTATACAGAGGAACCTGCAAAACTAACAGATCATGAGATGTTAAAAATGAATAGGAAGAAGAAGAAGAAAGTTTTTGGTAATGTGATGCCTATTGGTAGATGTGGGTTTGTTGCACTTGACCGAAGCAGTGGTAGTCTGTGAAAGTTTTATTTAAATATAGGTCACTAGTGTAAGTTTTGCAACAGAGCGTCTCTTTTGAATCTGTTCTTATGGCCCCTCCACGAGATTCTCAGCGAGAACGTAGTGAGAACTTCTTTTGGGGAACTTCTCTTCAGTTCTCACTTCAGTTTTCACTTCAGTTTTCACTTCAGGTCTCCGCTCGATAACGATGGACGCTGAAGTGACTGCGGCAAGTTTATTGTTATGCGCATTTGCATATTATAATCATGAGTATATTACAGAGAAAAGAATGATTAAAAAGAAGTGGTGAAAAGGTAAGTACTTTTTGAAAGGCAAGGCTATTTTCTTATCATTTTTATTCCTTAATAATTAATGAAAAAACATTGAACGCGTCGTCTAAATCAATTAATACTCAAATAAAAAAAGATCAACACTTTTTAATATTAGACTATTGAAATAACTTTCTCTGTTGCAGCCTAACTATGAACAAGCAGTTGCATGAATTAGTGGCCGAATCATCAAATGAATTTCAACAGTTAACTCGAATGTCTACAGAGGATTTTGAATATTTATTGAACAAAGTGTCAACACAGATTTCTAATGAAAATACTAAATTAAGGGAAGCCATTCCAGCTCGAATACAATATTGATGCCTTGCGGTACACAACAACAATCATTCAAATCGGCGACTCGCTCGTTACTGAGAAACATGAGAGTGTGGAGTCAATAAACCTTATCGCCTCTTCTCACGTTCTCGTGCTGTTCTCCATCTTTGACGGAGAAGGCCGGAGAACAGCGCGAGAAAAATACGCGAATCGGTTCCACATTCGCATTTCTCACACGTTTCTTGCGTTCTCGTGAGATTCTCGCGAGAGTGTGGATGGGCCTTTGAGGTTTCATAAGTAAATTGAACACTGCTTTTTATCTTTTGTTTTGTAGTTACTCATTAGATTTAAAAAAATATTTCTATTACAATCTGAAATTGGTTTAAAGGAAGATATAACTTACTTTAATATGATGTAACATGCTAATCGCTTTGGATCAAATATTTTTTCTATTTCGTTAATGAATTCAATATTGTGACGCAGCGCATACTGTTTTGTAGCTACTTTAAAATCCAAAAAATTTGATATAATATCAATCTGAGGTTGAAACGTTCTGTTCACCTTCAATTACTACCATAGGGAGCAATGTCTGATACAACTAAGACAAAAAGACTACTAGAGACAACGAAAATGAAAGGAGGGAAAACATAAGAAATACGTGCAAGGTAAAAAATGTAACTGACTGGGTACTAAAACGAAAACAAGAATGGAATAGTCACATTAACAGAATGACAAGCGAAAGACTAGTGCGTATCGCAAGGGATAAATCGCCAACAGGCCGAAGAAGTATTAGTCGACCGAGAAAGAGATGGTGTGACAATCTGGATCCAGGAGGCTGAAACTGAAGAAGAAACAGGTTTTAAACTTACCATATAAGAAGGAAGAAGAAGAAGTGAGCAACGTGAAAGAGCTTCAAGGCCAGTATTGGTAGGATAACATTACCTGAAGTAGTAATTTTTGCTGAGTACGATTTCATGGAAAAACAATTTTGTAGGTGAAGAAGAGGTTAAGAACTCGAGACTAATTTTTACTGAACTTCTCGAATTCAGTGGGAAGTCGACAATAAATTAGTGTAATTTTGAACTTGTGAAGTAGCCACAAAACAGAAGTGACTACTAGGCCACAGTAATTGAATAATTGAAACAAAATTTGAAGAAAAACATAACAGGAGAATAGTCTGCAGGTCAATTAGCATGAATCTACATAAGATAAGTAAAACTTGATCAAATAACAAATTGAAAATGTGAAACAGTACTCGTATATTTTTGAAAGAAAGAATACAAAAAATCTAGTTTTATAAACTTATTATTTTGAAATAATCATCGGTTTTAAATAAAATTAGAATATTGTTATTTAATTTGATTTAAGTCTACCTATTCATATCCGGAAAGGAGTGTCAATTTTGTAACTCACTGTAGATGTATGATTGATCATCATCAATCATAATTTTTCAAACAATTGCTGATTCATTCAAAATTATATAAAAAATATTCAAGTGGTGCAGGACGCGCATTGTGGTTTTTCGCTTTGTTCTCTGATGTAGTCCTTTACGTTGAAAGTGTTCGTATCTTTTGTACCATTTTGTCGATATTTCAGTTCCCTGTAATGAAAAATAATATTCAACTTTAATTTAACAGATATTGATTGATTGAATTTGTGATACAATACACACATCTGCCATGGTTTGGGCATGTCAGCGGACCAAATAATATAGACAGTGAAAGTTGGGGATTTGAGGAAGGGAGAAAGGTATAATGAGAAAATTATGGATAAGCAACATATACGAAGTTAAAGTGAAACGCGACCCAATGAAGAATTCGATACATAAATTCATTTGATGAAACGAGAATCGTACACAATGCTGATAAATCAACGAATAAAAGATTTAAATGGAGCTTATGTAGGGCAGTAGAAATTGTTGAAAGAAAGTTGATTCCGAGTTATATATCCGTGCTTAGTTAAGGGCTCAATATTTTACAATGCAAAAAAATGCACAATCACTTGCCAATTGAAATCAAATCGATATCATCTTTTCTCGCATTCTGCAATAATTTGAGGGCATATTTACTGGATAGTGCCTTCTACTTTGTAAACGACTTTTATTCTAATAATATTTAATTCCGAGCATGCTGCATACTGGTTTAATGTTTGCTATGGACAAATATAATTATTACCCATTACTATTACCTATAATTTTGTAAATCATTTTTGTTTTTTAGTTTTTACAAGCTTTTGTCTACAAATTGTAACAATTTTTTGACAATAAAGCATTTCTCTCTCTCTATTTTTTGAACATTGGCAAATAAGCATTTTTCAATTTTCTATGACTTTGTGGAAGTCTCGAGATGGCTTTTGTTTCGAGAATTCAATTGAAGCGTCAATCTGCTTTTTGTAAACAAAACAAGTGACTTTTGAGGCTAGAGTTTGAATAGTTACTTAGCAATGTAAAGAGAATGAAACAGTATGATAAAAAATTATTGCCAGTTGATAGTTGCGTTGAAAGTGTCGGATTTGTAAAACTTATGAATCCGAGTCCATCTTCTGATTTACATTCTCGCTCGTATTTCACTTTATTCGATAAATTACGTGAGAAAGTGAGTCCGAAAATACTTGATTTACTGAAATTCTTCGAAACATTGTCATTTGGAGCTAAGTTTAACTTGGGATTACAGAAGAAAGTGAAAATGTAAACAGAAGTGTTCAACTTTTCACTCATAACACCGGAGGAGAATATTGCTAATAAACTTGAAGAAATCTTGTCTTACGAGATACATAAAATAGTGAAATGTGTAGTTAGCGATGCGAGGGTTAACATGAAAAAGGCGTTGATTTGTTAAATGTGTTAATAGGATGAAAGCTCAAAATTCTGCTCTAAATACTATTGCAAGCTAGGATCCAGGGGGGTCATGGGGTCATGGCTAGGATTTTTTGTTTCTTATAAAAGGGCGTAAGTAGGAATATGTAAAAGTACGAATTATTTTACACCGTGGATAAAGGGAGCCAATACCCCCAAATATTTCGAATATCAAAACAATACCTAATAAAACAAAAATAAAATGCTCAGGAAATTCAAGACTAAGAAGTAGAAGAATCTGAAATAAACTAATTAATATTAATCAAATCAAACTAATCGAAAAAAGAACCGGGAGTCTGTTTAGGGCTCTATTGGTAAACGACTTAGGAGTTGGTCTAGTCAAAAGAATCAAATGTCCGTAAAAGAACTAGTAAACTTAAGAATCGACTCACTCGAAAAGTCGGTCGGGATAGACAAGAATGTGAGGAAAGGCAAGAAGAGTCGCAGTTCTTCTGAAATCGTTCGAAAGAGCGCTCCTTTAGATGAACGATTCAAGAGAATCGATTTTCGCTTCACATGCCCACCTCTGGCCCCTCTACGGGACTCAGTCGCACCTCGACAATCAAGTAATAAGTATTATTCGTATTGTTATCTGAGTAAACAAAATCCAACAATAGATCTCTGCAAAGCAGCAAATTACATATAAGATACGCTACGGGTACTTGAGGAAAAGAGGGAGCATGCCTCTTCAAACTTCAATCAGCTCTTCTATGAGATAAGTGGAATAGCTTCAAAACTAGAGACAGAAGTCAAGATGCCGAGAACAGTAACGAGGCAAACCCCTGAGGGAAAACGTCTCAGCCCAGGACCCCGAAGAATATTATCGACGAGTTGTTTATATTCCCTTCCTCGATCACATTATAAGGGATTTAAAATCGCGCATTCCTAAAGAAGTCTTGGACTTATTTAAATTAGAACTATTTTTGCCCAAAATGCGTCTCGATGAAAACATTGAAATCTTAGATGAGCTTTCAACCTTCTATAAAGGAATTTTGCCTCCATTTTGTTTACTAAAGAAAGAACACAACGTTTAGAAAACTAAATGGAATATGTGTGCCGTAAATGAAGTCCCTAGTTGTCTTTTAGAGATAATAGGTGAATGTGACAAGGACATGTACCCAGAGATTAACTGTCTGCTCCGGGTATAAGCCACATTACACGTGAGCATAGAAACCAGCGAAAGATCCTTTTCCACCCTACGCCGGGTCAAATCGTGATTACGATCATCAATTGCCGAAGACCGACTCGTAGGTTTAGCTAAACTTTGTCCAAAAACTAAACGTTTTTGGACGACAAAAGTAAACTAAAATTTCCTGTAGATTTTAAAAATGTATTAATATATAGGGTGTTCTATTTAAAATAACAAAGTTACAGTCAACTTCCGGTAGAACCGGAAGTCTGCCATCTTTGAAAATATTTTAGTTAAAAAGATCCAATTCGAAAACCCAAACGTAGAAATTGTCATGATTTTACAAGTATTTTGCCATATACAGAGTTTTATCTTTTCGTTGGACACCCCCCCCCCCGTATATACTTTTTGCTTTATGAGTTGTAAGTCAAATTTAATTATCAACTTTCATTTCCTAGAGTTAAATAATGAATAAATAATACAAAATAATAAAGTTAATACTCATAATTTGCTTACGAGGTTAAGTTATTTTCTTTTGCAATATAAAATCTAAGAAATGAATGAATCTTTATTTTATGTTACATCACTGATGTATTAAAAAAGTAAAATTTCCTATGCGTCCATTTAAATATATCATAACTTATTAAGGCTTGTCTCTACAAGACAGAGAGAGTTAGTACAAAGCTTCACTTTCTTCTAGTAATCTTTTCTTTGTTTATTTATAGTATGAAATTCGTGTATTTTCAAGACATTTTCGGAAACAAAAGTTTAAAACAGCCGTGGCAACAACGAAATATGTTAAATTGAAGGGAAAGACACAGTTAATGAGCAATCGCGCAGCGTTCATTAAAGATCGGTCGCACTCATGTCGTCCACCTCCATGGAATATTAAGGTTACAAGAGAAGCAGACTAAGATTGATAAAAGTTGTCGAATAGTGCCAACGATATTCAAGCTAAACTCGAATAGGGATGTCTAACAGCTTAACTAACCTAACCCAAACATAAAAAATAAGTTATTAGACCATTACCCAAACCCGTCGTTAAGAGAGGTCGATTCGAGTGAAAAGTTTTGTTGTGTGTTTAAATTTGAAAGATTTGGGTACTTCGAAATCATTTCATATGTTCGAGCTATCAATTCCGACGACGTGTATAATGAATTAATAGAAATATCCAGGTTTAATTAACTGAAAAAGGGTTCTTTTGGAACAAGACAATCCTAAATCACTTACTGCAAAAATTACTCGGAATAAGATCCAAGAACTTGGTGGTATTGAGCTCCTATCACATCCAGAATTATGTCCAGGTCTTGTACAATTCATACATTTTGCAAATGTGTTCTTCATAATTAATAATAAATTGAATTTAAACTTTACATACATTTAATGATCTATCTTGTTAAACGTCAATCCACAATTATGATTTTCGAGCTTATCCAAATTGATATTATACTTTTGGGTGACCCGTGGCTTCACTACCACCGTCACACCAACCGAATCGTTCTTTACAGATTTTTGGAAGAACTTCAACAATAAGTATAAATACCAAATTCATGTTTACATTTTTAGGTTTATCTATAAATCTAGACAATCTATTATCATATGAGCTCCATGTTTGTACGGTACGAGTTTCTATCTCTTTGGGTAGCTCATCTGCCAAAGTAATCGAATAATCAATAATATGCTTTTAAACGAAATTTTTATTCATAGAGACCTAAAATCTATATAATTTATTAACAAAATTTGAAAAAAATCATAATAGAGTATTGAGATTTTACATCTTCTGATCACTCAATTTATCCTGCTTTCAGAAAAACCATTCGGAAAACTCCCATTTACGTAGGAAAAGACATTATTTCTACTGATTACTGTATTAATTTTGATTAAATTTACCAAACAAAATTGCAATAAAGTATCACAAGCAGAATTATCAAAATGTTGACTAATGGATCCGAAGATTTCTTTGAAACGAAAGTTGCCTCTACTAATTGATTCTTCTCAACTAAAATCCTACGTAAAGAAAGACTTTTCTCCAAAAGTAAATTAATAAATATTGTTTTATACCTTTTACTCCAAGAAAATTAGCTAGAGAGAGCTAATTCCTAAAGAAGTGTCAGAAAGTTAAAGTGTCCTCAGGCAATCCCTTTATAAAGAGATTATCGAAGAAAGCAGCTGCGTGCTGATTTTTTTTTCTGAGGTCACAATTAATAACTAATTCAAAAAAATGTATATTAGTCCAATAAAGACATTTAAAATAACAAAAATTCCCGAAAAGCCAAATGTTGGTAAAGACCTGGGGTTTACCATTACAAATAAAGTTTTAAAAATCCCCATAGATTTTATGTGTGCTACTAAAGTTGGGTCGAAGGTCAAAATTTGAGATTTTTTGGATTTTTCTCGAAAACGGTTAGTTTTATCAAAAAAACTTTAAACCAAAGTTGTGTATCTTAAAATTCTCTACAAAAATTATTCCCATTATTTTTTCTAAGAGTTGCCATTCCTAAGATATCGTGATTCAAATAGTAACATTTTACGTTTTTTTGACTGTGGTTTCCCTTGTAGGCCTTTTCCATTAACTGTCATGACAATTTTAGGAGAATTTAAAAAATACCTATCAAGTTCTAGATATTACCTTTTTAATATTGATCATTGATATTGCTATATCAATAATAATAAATTAGGTTAACTATTGTTTTGATTTCTTTAGATATTTCAATCAGATTCATACATTTGAGTCTACTTCAACAGTCAAGTCTTCTTCAATTTCTTCCTTTTCCTCTTGTAAGATGTTTATCGGTTCCAGAGTACTATCTATTAATTTTCAACCCCAGTCTTCTGGGTTCAGTTGCCTAGCCATTTTTGAACTTAATAGTATACTTGGAGCTCCATAAACAGAAAGAAGAAAGCGATTTCCTCTCGTAATTATAGTTTGAGGTGTGGAATAAATTTCTGTAAATACTTAAACGCAGTTAGACAAATCTTTTTTTTTGAATAATTTAAATACTGGTCATTCTGTACATTGCTGCCGCATATGAAAATAAAATTTAGTTTTGGCATTTGGGATAAGCTGATACATTTTTTGAAGAATATATTTCTGTTCTCTGTTGAGCCCTTCCAGGTTTCAGAAAATGAATAATTTTATCCATTGGAGTCCTTGCAATAAGTAGTACTAACAAATCAACAATTACGAGGACAACTGCGTCATTTGGAGCTTGTTTTAAGACACAAATAGGTATTTATACATCTTTTAAGTACCTGATATGTAAATACGTGGCTTATATGTGCATATATCATGTGTAATGTGACTCTTAGAATCGCAGAATCGCGATATCTCCGGATTGATAACTTCCACTAAACTTAACTGGAGTTCTAATACGATTAACTCTCTAAAATGCCTTTTCAGTATTTATTCAAGCCATATGTTCCTTAAACATAATTCTATTCGTTACTTTCTTCTTCATCGTATTAAGCGTAGTCGCCTGTTTTATCTTCGACATCATTGCCTCCTATGCTGCTTCAAGGTTGTCGCTCCACCTTTTTCTTTGGTCGGCCGGTCCTCCTTCGGTCCAATGGGGATTTATCGCGCGCTATCTTGACCAGTCTGTTGTTATCCATACGACTTATGTGCTCATTCCATTCTTTCTTTCTTGATAGAACCCATTCAAGGCTTTTTGTAGATCTATAAAGCACATAAATGCGACGGATTCGCTACTTTCTATCTCGAAAAAATAATTCATTAAATGATATGTTATTTATGGAAACCTCTATTCACATTCTCTAGATGTGTGAAAAACTAAACAACTCCAGAGCACTACACCTGAGAGCTCTTGAAGATCTCTGTCAATTGAAACCAACTCACACTCTAGACTTTTTAAAAGGAGTGGGATTTATGGATCAGCTGTAAACACTGGGTTCTCCACTAGAACCTTTGGGTCGCAGTATATACCAGACCCCGAATCCATAGATACATACATATAAGATATGAATCCAACAGGCGATCTACCTGACCTTGTGGTCATCATTGCTTTGTCCAAACTGAAAATTCCCTGATATCAATTAACAGAACTAAACAAACGTCGTCGTCGAGTTGGGATAAATTATGTTGCCAACTTAATATGAATAAGAAATGTTATTCGTTGGGAGTCATACACGTGTAACGATAGGAGGATGAAATTTCTAGAAAATGACTGGATTCTTGTATCTCAAAATATCTATGACATCAAATACATTTTCTTTTCGTTAACGCAATTAAGTTGGCCAACAAGAGACAAGATCTTTAATTAAAAATACACATCCACTATGAAACTATGATTGATGCTATGCTAGTAAAATTTTATACTGAAATAATTAATGTGGGTAGTCTCTTACCGCGCCACTGCTACAAAAGCCAGCTCAACATTTTGTCCACTTTTGGCAGATGTCTCCATGAATGCCACGCTATATTCTCTCGCCAATCTTTCACCATCCTCTCTTCTAACCGCCCTCTCTGCACCACAATCAGCTTTATTACCTGCAATTGAAAAATTAAAAGTTATTTGATGCCATGAATAAATTTAATTTCAATTTTAGTTTCTAATTATTAAAAGTGGAAAATTAATAGGAAATAGACATTATTAAGATTATCCTCCATTTAATTTCAAATTCTTAGAGAAATATAATTAAAAATTACCAGATTTTTAAATATAAAAGGATGTGTCAATCCTTATTTGAGTAAATAGGTTGATTAGAAGATAGATCAATTCCAATAATATACAGTAGAACCTCGATAAGATAAAGATCAAGGGAAACGTTAAATAGCTTGAATTATAGAGACTTTTACTTACTAAGGGTTTAAGCTAAAGAGTTTTAATCGATTTATAATTTTATTTACAAAGGTTCGATTATGAACTTTGTTTAGCACTTATGAAAATAGACGAGCTGAAATCTTGAAATGTACGAGTACATACATACTTTATTGGTAGATTTATTGAAGTTTATTCTATTCTACATAATTTTTTTCTGTTTCAAACTATCCACACTTTCTATATCAATTTCATCTTCATCTTCGTCATTTATATTCTTCTATATCATCGCTTTCAGCACCATGAATAACGGTATTCATTATTTGTTCTTCTGTTGACGTTATCGGTGTAGTTACTTCATCATCGCATGTGATAAATTCTTCGAAAGTAATTTTTCAAGCTACATACATACTTATTCCATTCTTTGCACTCCACTTTAATACTTTCTTGCATCTGTATAGGAAAACCACAGACTTTAAAGCAGTTTTCATCTGCATTGGATGTTCTTTGTCTCGCATCTTTATTGTTTGATAGAAGAAACGGGATTTTAGTCCATATCAGTTATCATTGTTTTACAATTTCTTTTCTCCAATTGACTTTTCCATTCGTTTCTTACGCTTGTACTTTCACCACAAACTTTTTTGAAGGCCAGATCATGTGTTTTTTTTAAATATTCCAACAAACCATTGCTAGCTTTAAAATTATGGATTTGCAGTGACTTCAGCTTTTTACTTCAGTATGGGTCCGTTAACACTGATGGTTTTATTTCTACACTGTACCATATAAATACCAGCAATTCTTCGTCTTTTACACAGGAGACTTTCTGCCGATTCTTGCTTCTTCAATAATTTAGTTTAGTTTAGTTTTAACTTCTCAGCATATGTTATTGCTATTAATTTTCGTTTTGAATTTATTTCCACTCAAAGTGTGCAGAGAAATGCTCCCGGTACGAAGGCTTAAGGCTACTGACACATTCATACAAATATATTACTGTACTTTAGTCTATATTCCCAACCAATGTGCCGCGAGGTCTCCAAAGGTATGCCGCGACGCCTCCAAAGGTGTGTCGCGAGGCCTCCAATGGTGTGCCGCGAAAAGTTTGCAGCATAAACCATTTAAATCGTGGACTAGAAATCTCTCTGTTAGTACTCATTGTTTGGAAAGTACGTCTAAAAAACGTAAAATATATGGACGTATCGATGGAAAGACAGGGACTTTTCGTCAATATCATGAAAGCTATTTAGCCTTTGGTTTCACGTCATCTGGTGGGGAAAACCCCATACCTCGATGATTAATTTGTGGCGAACTACTCTCAATGGTACCAATTGAGTTAAAAAGACATCTTCTTACCAAACATCAATATGCCGTGGCTGAGCTAATAGCAAAAAGATGAAATCTCATACGACCGCTGAGTCAACTATTCTACCAGCGTGTTGTGAAATTGTTGAAATCATGTTTGGAGTAAAATGTGGAAGAAGATAAGAAAAATTCCTCTGTCAAATAATACCACAAGTAGACGTATACAAGATTTGTCCAAAGATGTTGAGACACAAGTCAATGAGAAACTAAAAACAGGGGATCTGTCTTCTTTCCAAGAGGATGAATCCACTGGAAAACCCCAGGTTTTAGCATTCGTCAGATTTATAAACAAAAACAAAGTAATTGTACAATTTTTGTTCTGTACAGATCTTCCTAAAATGACAACTAGACAAGAATGAAAATCCAGATATTATATTTACTCATTCCTTCACAGAGAAGCTCTGGTTACCAAGTCTTTGGTCCCTGAGCTTGAAGAATGTTTAAGAACTGTTATGAAAATGGTCAACTTCATTAAAAGTAGGCCTTTAAAAGCTAGAATATTTAACAATCTGTGCTCTGCTATGGATGCTGAGCATACCCAGTTGTTGTTGCACACAGAAGTAAGATGGCTATCCCGCCGATGTGTCCTCCAGAGATTCTACGAACTCAGAGAGGAGTTACTAGTATTTTTTACCTGTGAAGATTCAGAGTACGCCAGTTTTCTTGGTGATAACTCCTGGTGTACTAAAGTGGCGTTTTAGCTGATATATTTAAGAAATTGTATGTTTTGAACAAAGCCACGCAAGAAAAGAACAGTCTCACGTCTACAGACAAAATCAAATCATTCCAATAAAAGCTTTCTTTGTGGATATATAAAATAGAAACATAAGAAACATGGGATATGTTTGAACTAACAAAAGATTGCCACATTGACCTTAATATTTCCAATATAATTTTGAACAGACTTCGTCAGCTTGAAAATAACATAGATAGATATTACCTATCTCTTGATGTATCTTCAATGGACTGGGTAAGAAATCCTTCTATTGATTCTGCATATGAAACTTCATCTCTTAGTACTGATGAAGAGAGCGAACTGATTGCTATTTGGTGAACACGTGTCAGCAATGGAAAATAAAAATGGTATACAGAGAACCTTTTCTGTTTGTAAATTCATTCAAAATCATTCATTTATAGTTACAAAGGTCGTCATCGTTACAACTTTGAGTTCCTGATATACGAGGCCCAAATTATTGGCTTAAGTTAGAGAGGTTTTAGACTGGGAGAGGAAGGGCTCTATATCATGGTTTGGGGACAAATTTCTTTCGAGGGTCGCTCGGAGTTAGTACCAGACAGGTACATAACCAATATCCTAGAACCCCATGTAGTGCCCTATATGCCTCATATCGGTGACAACTCTGTGCTAATGCTCAATGATGTTCGTCCACATGCTGCTAGAGTGGTTTGGCAGTACTTAGAAGAGGTCAAGATACCCACTCTGCACGTAGCCCGGACCTTAACCCAATAGAGGATGTCTGGGACCATCTAGCAAGGCAAATTCAGCAACATTTGTTGATATTTTATATGTTTTGGTAAATCAAACTTTTTGTCCTCTGTAGATTAAACTGATATAAAATAAATGTTGTTAAAGGCGTACTTATTGGTGTTTTAATTCGTATTAATAATAAAATTCGACAAACAGGCAACACATTTAAAATATTTAAAAAATAGTGAGTGATCTGATCATTTTTGTGGGGTGTATATCTAAGTAGTTTCAAATTTAAGAAAAAAGGACTTGAAATTAGGTAGGTGGTCGGGTTGTAAGGAAATTTCTTTATCGTCTGGATCTTGTAGATCTCTTTCGAAAATTGACTTACCTAATAACATAATAACAACGTCATCTTGTGCGTATTCACGTATCTCACCCAACCAGGCTCGGATATTGTCAAAGCTTGTTTTGTTAGTAACATCATAAAGCAAAAGTAAAGCTGAAAATAATAAATTTAATTATCTCAATATCAATTCATAACTATAAACGTAATCTATGAACAATTTAGAGTGTAAGTTTTCCACTTTAGTTTTTTCCAAAGTTACTTTCCGAAAATGTTAATTTGGAATAAAATAGAATATGAACCTTGGTAGGAAATTTCGTTGCAGTTTTAAGACGTCAAGGTAATGTCTCGGCAACGAAACGAGTTTTAAGATTTTGAATAAAATCGTAAAGTTAATTCTACGAGCAATTTTTGAACGCAATAATTCCAAACAAAACTATTTCCATTTGTCAAAGATGCTAATTACCACTACAATATTAAAAATTATTCATATAGATAAAACATATTAATAAGATTACATCAATTAAGATCTAAGAAAAAAGAAAATTTAAAAGGTCACGTTGTATTACGAGAACAAGAAAATAACTTTATGTAATAAAGATTTCAGAATCAGATCTGGACTATACGGTGGATGAGGAAGCAATCCGAAGAGTAATTCTTTAATTTAACCATCGTTGCCATCGACATGTGAATCGGTGCATTGTCTTAGCGAAACAGTGGATTTTTCTTCGATATATAAGATCATTTTTCCATGATTTTTGCATTCAAACGATCTAACAACTGTATGTGATATTCGCTATTGATTGGGCATCATTTTTGGAGATAGTAAATGAACAATATTCCATGCGCATTCCAAAATACTGAAGCCATAACGTTCCCAACTGACTGTTGTGCCTTTGGACGCTTCGAACGTGGTTAACCGGCTGCAGTCTACTCTTATGATGATCGTTTCGATTCCGGAGTGAAGTGAGGTATTCACGTTTCATCCATTACCACGTACCGACGCCAAAAATTTGATTTATTGCGTGTAAACGAGGTCAAACACTATTCTGAATCCTCAACTCGTAGTTGTTTTTTTTTTGTTTTCTTTCACTTTTCTCTGACTAATCGAAATGTCATGAAATTCTACACACAGTTTTTTGAAATTTGGTACTTCATAATCGTCATATAGATTTGATAATGGTAGCGCCATCTGTATGTCAGTCACACGACTTATTAAGTGATGTTATATCACACTAATTTCAACATTGTTAACAACCACTTCGAAAAATATATTACTTTATATTACCCCCATCTTTTATCGCTTCCCACGTGTTAGAGGAATGTCTGGAGCGTCAAAATAATAGATTATGGATGAAAAAAAAATGTTTAGCTAATAATATGAATGGAATATTTAAATAAACAGGACACATGTCATTTATAATTAAACTATTCAGAAAACGTCCGTTTAGTTGCACGTTGCAGCAGCCGCTGCCGTCCCTTCACTCGTCCCTCTACCCTTCCCATTCACGTTTTACTACCTTTCCAATGTCTCTACGATCCTTTATAAACACAGGTATCTCCAAAAGATGATTTCTATATTTATAAGAGTCAAATTCGACGTATACATAAAAAAATTTAATTTGAAGTGAAATTATATTGCTGGAATATTAATTTTGTATTAATTAAATAATGAAAAAATTAAAAGCATAAAAAGATTTTTGGTAAGCTTCGCAAGTTATAGTACTAAAAAGAAAAAGCCACTTCAACTAACAAAAACATTCACTGTAACTACAGGTTGCGCTAGAGAAACTTACTTATTTAAAAATACTCCCGAGCGGTGAGTTGGGAGAGTAGAGGAGTGGGAGGGAGTGCATCCGGAGGGGGAGGCCCCACTCTAGACGGTTATCATCAAACTCTGATCTATAGAGCAGTGGACATTCGCCGTTGAGAGTTACTTTCGCTCAATTGTTGCCACAAAACGTGCCTTCCGCACTCGTTTTGAAATTCCTCTTCACAGACTTGTTCCTGACCGTAATTCAATTCTGTCGTGGGTTAACTCATTTCGGTAGTGCGGAAGTGTCGTTAAACCCAGACCTGGACATCAAAAGGGCACCAGAAATCCGGAAAATATCGAAAGAGTGAGGCAGTCAATTCTGTGTTCTCGGCGGTCCGAGTTTCTCTAGCGCACCCGTTATATTCCGAGGTCTAAACCCCTGGGCGCTTCACTATATCTCCAATAATCAACTCCTTACCATTATATATACTATTTCGATGTTTCAGAGATTGGTAGTATCTTCCAACGTATCTAAAATAGCAAACTTTCTCCGAAAACATCTTGAACATACTTCAACCACCCATTTTTTCTTCAGGTTCTACTTCATTAACTCATGATCTGCGCCTACAGATTGGGCGCAGATACCATGTTTTCAGTCATGTAGAATAAGTTAAAAATCGAAATGAACATTTCATTCGTCGTGATAATTGACAAACAAACGAGTATTTGGAAAAAGAAATGGTAGAATGAATCATCGTCTGTTTTGCTACGTTGACTGGGCAATCAGTTCTACTTATTTAAACGTATTAAAGACACTGTTACTTTCATCGCCCGAAAAGACATTAAAGATACGTTATGGAGCTTCTAATTTGAACCGAAATCATTGGAAATATTCACATTCGTTACCTAAAACTATCACTGTCAGATACTTTTCTTTCTTTGATTCAGAGCATACTTCAAAACTTAGTAATACCGGATATTTTATAATTCTAGAAAAGTTGACATTCATTACGAAAAACAATGTACTAAGCTTTTTGGAAAGAAAGAAAAAGAAAGTATTCTGTTAGCAATTTCAATCTTGTTTGTTATTAAGTCATCTACAAAAGCCCACCCACCACGTCAATTTAGATTTTTCTGAAAAATAAGCGAGCACTACGTTTTCCGTTGGGTTTTTCGACTTTTTCTGGTGACACTACTTTATAAAGAGCTCGTACTGTTGTTCGTACCTTGCACTAGATTTAACCGGCAACGAATTAAGAACGGCCTCATTGCTTTCTTCGGTGAGATCAGGTGGCATAACTCTTCATCGCTGATGTTTTCTTTTTCATCATCATTCATTGTTATTCATTAATTTAGGATAAAACAAATAATTTCAGATAATTAAAAATTTAAGGTTATGCAAAATCATCGAAGTGAAACTGTCAACATTTAAGAAAGTCAAAGTTGTCTACTCCCGAGCGTCCCGAAAGTCTTTTGCAGTACGGAACTGTCATTGTCACTACATGGAACACTCAAAACACAACTTTCGGTATGTAAATGAATACAGAACGAACAACTTTCAGATGGCGTCGTCCAAAATAATATATTACACACCCAGATGGGAAAAATTTCATTAGTGTGATGAGATTAGATAAAGTAAACCAAGACGCGAAGATTGCAAATGTACTCCAATTAAAAAAGCTGGGAGGATGGGAATCTAGTATTGTGGCAGAAAGTTATGTGGATAGCTCAATGGAGAATAAAACCAAAACTGTCCCTGTTGTGTCTGTTGAAAGTAGTTCACAAATCTTAGTCATTTAACAACAAAGTAAATTGTCGACCAAAGAGATAACTGTTGGATGCTCCAGCTTTGGTACTGGTCTAAATATTTCTAGAAACGCTTATAATAATTCAAATTTAATCATTAATTTCAATAAGTAGTTTGTTGTATTTTAGTTCAATGTTGGTTTTCTTTGTTTGCCATTAAATAGATATTAATATTTGTCAGCTTTTAAATATAAAAAATATTCATCTAGAATAGACGAGAAAACTTTTAACAATCACAATATTTTAGAGGGCGGGAAATGCAAGCGGTTAGTAGAGGTGTGTAATATGACAATTTCTAACTTTAAATGACGTTGTTAATGACAGCATTGCATATATGGTTGTAAATAAAAAATATTACTTACCATGAGCATCTCGATAGTATGCATGCGTGACGCTTCTGAATCTTTCTTGTCCAGCTGTATCCCATATTTGTAGCTTTACTTTTGTATTATTCACAGTAACTACTTTCGTCTAAACAGAAATTACATTCATAATTGAAGTAAAACTTTAAAGATATTATTATATTCGAATCAATATCCTATTTCAAATTCTCACGACGTCAAAATAAAGATACCGTCTATTTTTCAAAGTTATTTCATGCAATATCAGTATGAATATACAGAATTAGTCACTACCAAATAAAGCAATTTACAGAATCATAAGGACACTTATTTGATTTTGTGGGTTGGGTTCCTGCCATTGAGGGTTATTTCTTCACTGTCTTATATGTTTATTAGCTTTATTAGTTAGAGGAAATTTATGTTTAAAGATGATTTCGTTCATATGACCACCACGGCTGGCGCGTAGAAGTCTCAATCTAGAATACCAATTTTCGTAGCATTAGCAACTGTATTTCACCAATAAATTTTCAAATACTGATTCCTAGATGATAGTGAGGGCCAATTAATTGCAGTTAGTTTTTCATTAGAAGATTATTTGTGTAATTTAACTGTGGTGTGCGTTGTGTGGCACGTGATATCGTCCTGTTGTCAGAAATACTAATCCTAGCTAATTAAGGTAGGATAAAATTCCTAATCCCATCCCTATATCATTCACCATTGATAGTAACATTATAAAATCGTTTTTGAAGACGTATGGATCGAAACTCATAAAACGCACCAAACAGAAATGATCCTCAAACAAATTTTGAACATTTACGTACTCAACTAATCAAAAGTGGAATTTATCTGAGAACGAAATACAATATTAAAATCAATAGCTTCACTTCTTGTACAAGTTATTGGAGAAAGCTTTTAAGCCAAGATAAAATCTTCCATAAAGTGAAAGGACAAACTACAGTTATTGAGAACGGCAACGAATTGATTTATTTGGATCCTCTTGAATACTTTCATGTACAGAAGCTACATCTTCTTCAAGCCACTCTGGAATTCTATTTTTTACACCATATAATGGACCGAACCGTTCTTTTGATAATAAAATTTGGTGCTCTGGTGTAAGTCTATCTATAATGGACTTCAAACCAACCGGAACACAAAAGAACGTTCAGCTATTGAATGTTTCGATACTGTTTTGTTAGATACCGAATCACATACGTTGACTTGAACAAATTCTAAGATGAATTGCTTTTCTAACTAATTAGAAAAAGATAATGTGACAAAGTTCTTTTAGTACATGATTGCCGATGTTTGTGATGTACAAATAATATAAAGTGCGGTGGCAAATTTGTCGAATTATTTTTCACTACCAGATAACTTGGAGTTTGTCCAATTTTATATTTAGTGAGATTGCTTACTGCATAAAAAATTTGTTGTTTCTTGAGGATTCTAAACTTACATTAGGATAGCATTTTTAGCTAGACGTTCTCAGATCACGACTCTGCTCCTCTTAAATTAGTTCCTTTAATTAGCCTCCCAAGAATTCAAAATTCTACTCCTCTAAATCTATGCGTCTTAGCTTCTATCTTATAACAAATAAAAAGTGTGCCTCTCTTTACAAGGGGTAGATATTCAGTTTGTTTATTTGAATTAATTTTCTTCGTAGAATAGCCTTTGAATAGTTTATCTTAAATTCTTTCAGAATAAGACATATATGTAATACTTTGATATGGACAGTTTCTATAAGTGGAAGCTGTTCCGACTACGGAAGGAAGAATGGCAACGATTTCTCTATCCTCCGAGGTTCCAGCTCGATTCTGCGCATTCTCAAGCATGCGCAGTATATATAAAGTGTCTCGAACGAGAGAGAATAAGAAGAAATTTACTTTTTAGTAAATGTTTTACTTCGAGAAGACGCATAGTAGTGAATCTATAGAGTAAAAAGAATGTAGCCAGACAGAAAGACTTTCAATGTATAGTAAGTCATGAATCAAAAGCGACTTATAACACGACGCATCGTCACGAAGAAGAAGCCCGTTACTAAGTTGGCATTTTTGGAACGTTTGGCGATATTTATACTAAATACATTGTTTATACTACCACTACACCAACACTCTTAATTAAACGGACGCGTGTTTTAATAACTATTTTATTATCTTGATAAACTGAATTCTCTGAAGATTACTTGTTATCTCCGTGGTCAGCTCCGTGCAGACGCTTCGCGGGTAGAATAAAGCACTGTAAGCAACTGCAAAGCTCTCGCACTACACACTCCCCCATTGTTGATATTCAGGCGTCAGTCGGCGTTGTGCTACAACCACGTAAACATGTCCTCCATTATTGATGCTCCCGCCAAGTGTGATTCGTTTTCTACAGGCTGAAGGCCATAGTGCTGCAGAAACCCTTCGGAGAATGAGTCATGTGTATGTGGAAAACTTTATGAGTGATGGTGTTTTGCGTGAATGGTGTCGAAAGTTTAAAGAAGGCCGTAATGATGAGAATGATGAGGGGCGTACATCTGTCGTTTCAGATGACCTGGTTCAACTACACCAACACTCACAATTAAACGGACGTGCGTTTTAATAACCATGTTATTGTCCTCAAATGCTGAATTATATGACGTTTACTTGGTTATTGAAACGATCGTCAGACAGTGTACTCCTGTCATACTTTACTCCGATCCGACTCCAGTCCGATTTTGCTCCAAAGAACGGTTCAGAAGGGGTCAGCACACATGTCCTACACGCTTCCGAGTTCTTTCCACCTCCAGCTCAATATCTTCGCCACTTTCGTCAGTCAATCGATTCAATTAAAATCACGAAAGTTTCTTTGCGCAAAATGTTAAAAAATTTAGTCGTGGTGTCACTTTATTTAGAAGAGGAAGATGAAGAAAACCACGTTTTGGTACTAGTCGTTTGTCTGGTCATGCAGTACTGGATACTTCCTTCGTTAACCGACAGCCGTTAAACTAATAGACTGCATGACTAAACTACGATGTTTAAACTCTAGTATCATTTCCCTCTTAGACTCTTGGCCTCTTGAAGAGTTTCATCAAACGATCAAGACTCTTTTCCTCTTCAATATTGTAATGGACAGAATTTAACATAACGTGAGTTTCTTTGGTGTTTTGTTTTCAACTTGAAACAAAACTTAATGATAATGCGTTGTTCAAGATGTATGTAACTGCAAATACTATATTTTTCAATGAATTCGAAAAGTCCTTTCATCTTTTTCATGTCTTTATTAACATAATCAGAAAGTTTTCTCTCGTTTTTTATCCCAATTAGAGTTATTGACTTTTTCCGCTGGCAGTTTTTATGGAAATGCAATATTTCTGAGGCTTCAAAGCTAGTTATTTAAAAGTAGTTTCTTTTGTATATTTCGAGAGTTGTAAATAAATAATATTGATTTTTTGTATTCTTACGAATAGAAATCATTCTGTTTGTTGAAAGCAGTCCTCTAGTACCTTAATTCGGTGTCTGATATTTCTTAACAATCATTTGAGAAGTTTTAATATATACATGAAGTTATTTTTACTATTTCGAATGAAAATTCGAAATAATATTGGAATTTTAAATATTATACAAAGTTGGTAAAGTGAGAGGTTTGCTTTGTAATTGCACAATTAGAATTTCGAACGATTTGTTTCTCACAAAATAATATAGAGGAATTTGGTTGCTCAGACTATAAGAATGAACATACGCATCAGAAACTTCGTTCTTATCCACTATTTATTAAATTTTCACCTTCACTCACGTAGAATATAAAACCCAGACATTACCATCAACACAGCTTTGATCCAGTATACAAAAAACAAGTTTTTCAGCCGAATTTTGATTTCTTTTTGGAAAATGATATAATCTGTTTAATGTTTTTCTAATATTTCATTGTTTTCACCTTTTACATCAACATAGGCTTCCATTTCAATAATAATATTTTTTTATTTGGTAGTTATTTCTTTTCATCGAGCATTTTTTCTTCAGGTCAAAACACAGATTTCGCTGGTGGGCGTCAGTAATCAGTACGTGTGGAAAAAATTGAAAATTCGGTTCAATTAATTTGACCACGACCTAATATAGTGCAGCTTTGGTGGAAGGAAACGAGTAATTGATTTCGACAAGTGTGTTTATGAAATTATTGACTTCTATAATCTAGTCAGATAATTGTTGTTTCGATTCAGATGCGTAGAAATGAATCAAAATTTCATCCATGGTCACAAATCGACACATTCATTCTACCTGAAGAGCCCCAAACAGCGTTGTTGCTTTTGTTCCGTTATAAAGAATTGTGTGGTACTCCTTTGAAAAGAAGCTTTATCTCTTTGAAATGCATACGTCAAATGATGCAAAATTTCAAATTATATATTCGCAATCTCTATCATATCTCACATCACAATTTTCAAGATTTTTACATATTTTCTTATGTCACCGCCTCTCTTGAATGTCCTGATGATTTATTATTATCGGTGCTTATACAGTCACGTTTAAGCGATGTATACCAGTCAATGATGATTTATTTTCCTCTAAAAGTGTTTCTATAATAATTTTCAACCAAACCTCATCTATTTCTGATGAAAATTCGAAATTTTTTTCAATTGTTTAAACTCAAAAGTAGTTCACATTCACAAATTCGAACCATTGAAGGGAATGAGTTAAAAATTTGATATCTGTCGTTTTAAGGACCGATCCACAATATAATACCGTTCACAACGAGGACCGTACAGACACTACAGACAAGAAAGCGCTGTAAGCGACTGCGATGCTCTCGCACTGCACACTGCGTTATTTTTGACATTCAGACGTCATTCGGCGTTGTGCTACAGCCACGTAAACATGTCCGCCATAATTTATGCTCCCGTCAACTGTGAATTATGAAGTGTGATTCGTTTTCTACAGGCTGAATGCCATCGTGCTGTAGAAATCCATAGGAGGATGAGTCGTGTGTATGGGGAAAACTTCATGAGTGATGGTGTTGTGCGTGAATGGTGACGAAAGTTTAAAGAAGGCCGTAATGATGTGCATGATGAAGGGGGCCAAGGACGTAAATCTGTCGTTTCAGATGACCCGATTCAACTAGTTGACAGAATGGTTAAATAAAACCGCAGATTCACCATTACTGGTTTGTCTACGGAATTTCCAGAAGTTTCACGGTCTGTGTTGTAATAAAATTATTGTATTATATGAATTTGTCTTTTATTTATAGCCTAGTGGAGGTTGAAAAGAAAAACGGTATACATGTATATTTATTCTTAGAATTGGCTGGAGTTTGAATGTTAAGAATATTATAATTGCACACACATATTTTTTAGATGTGTCGACTTCTACCCTTAAAACTGTAACGAGTATATCAACCTCATACAATATTATTAATATGACTTAAGACAAGGTTCCTGGAATCTCAGTCTAATAAGTATAATACATTTAGTTAGCATTTAAATGAATTCGATCTCGAAAAAGCATACGACACGGTACCATTGAAAATGATGTTTAATTATTGACGAAATCTGAGCAATATTTATATTCGAGCTATTCAAAACATATACAGAAAGTCAAAAGGTGTAGTCAACTAGGAAGTATCATATCGAAACCATTCTCGGATTCGAAAGGTTTGAAAGAAGGGTGCAATTTACCACCCACATTATTTAAAACATTCAGTCAGGTAGCTCTGAGTAGTTGGAGAAGTAAAATCGCGAGAATAGGAATTGAGATAGAGAATAAATGCCTAACAACTTTATTTTTCGCTGACGATCAAGTTGTTATAGTTTGTAACGAGATCAACTCAGATTATATGCTAAGAAAATTGAACGACGAATATGCACAACGATGTAGACTATTCAAATACCTGGGACGAATAATTTCGGAGGATAGAACAACAATAGAAAATATAAAAAATAGAGTGCAGAAAGGAAAAAAAGAAGCTATACAAATTCTGAAATTATTGCTTTTGTCAGAAAAAATAGAGACTGTAGAAATGGAGATATATGACGAAAAACAGGTCGAGTATACAAGACTTCAGATACAGACTAAACAACTGCTCTGGTACAGCAAAAGAAGGGGCCGAAGAAAGCATTGATGTATCAACCCCAGAACAGAAAAAGACGGGGAAGATCCTCAAAGACCTGGAAGGAAGGGATTGAACAGACCATGAAAGACAGAGCTATCCATGTGCTGTATTTGTTATATATTTACATTATATATCAACAATTTCATTATAAAAAAAAACATTATTAATAAAAAATTTATAAAATATTTACATCTCTAATAAATTAAATTCTGGTGTCGCGGTGTTTGTAATTGAACTCCCCCGAAACGGCTTGACCGAATCTTATAAAATTTTGTGTGCATTACGGGTAGGTCTGAGAATAGAACATCTATTTTTCATCCCTATAAATGTTAAGGTTATTACACCCCTAAATTTTTATTTTTATTTTTTGGATAAAATTTTTAACTACAACTCTGAATTTTCACCCATTTACAATCAAACCCAATTTTTCTATCGCGATTTTTTTTATTTTATCCAAAAATTCGCAACACAATGGCAATGGAATATAATAATCATGGTACGATAAATTCTTATTTATAATTTCAATTTCCTTTTGGTATCAATCGTATCAGTGACTGTTATACGTATCGTTTTTATTTTTCTGTGCAACTCTCATGTTAATTTTACTCTCATCGTAAATTTATCATTAAGTTTTACTACAATAATTATTTATTAATAACTGAATAGACATTTTTTACTCTCATGTAAATAAACACGGGTTGTGAGCTCCCGCTAATAACGGTCATTATCGTACATGTACATATTGTACTTAACATTTTTTGTAAATAGTTTTAAATCAAAACAGAAACGTGTACGTGTTTAATAAATATACATGTTCTATTATTGTGAAAGGTAAGTCAAATTATAAGCAAACGAATACAATATTGAATCACTGTTTCCCACAAATAAGTATTTTAATTTGATTTATTCACAGGTTATATGTACAAGAAGCACGAGATGAATGAAATCAACAGAGACAATTAGAACAAAGAGAAACGCGTAGATTCATAGTTAATTTAATAGAATACTTTATTAACCTAAATACGTTCGTTATATTTTTTTTTTTGGAACTAGAAAAATATTTCGTAGAACTAATAATATATATAATAAGATTATTTGAATAAGTGATTAATTCTTTCATATTTGTAAATCAAATGCCAATTATCATAGGAGCGCAGATATACGAGGGTGATACTAGATATTTTGAGATACAAGAAAAGTCTTTCCATGAAAATAACTTCATCTAAGTTCAAAATAATCGATACCTATCCATTTTTGTAACCGTTCCATATTTCTAAAACTTGAAGCCAGTCTTCTTTGGGAATGCTTTAAAAAAATTTATGAATTGCTTCATTAACATCATCCTCCGTTGTGAAACGTTAACCACGTAAATGTTTGTTTAGGTTAAAGAAAACACACATGGTAAAATCAGGCGAATAAGACATTCTTTTGACATAAAAGTTCAAAGGTTTGCATGTGATGATGCATTATTGAGATGCAACATCAACCCTCGAATATTGACTGAATCAAGAGCTGCAACATTTCGTATGTAATTTCTATTAAAAAAAATCCATTATAATTGGAAGAAGCCTAAAATCAAGACGATTTATGAACAAAAATCGGTAATTATCTAGATTAGGTTACACCCCTACGATTCCTTTAAAATTTTAGTAGGACGCGGAAATCATCCCACCAAATAGTTTTTCAACTTTGATGTTCCAGAAAAAGAAATATACTTTATACATCATAGTTTAGCTTAGCAGGTCTAACCAAACCTAACCTAACCTAACCTAACTTAACCTAACCTAACAACTAATTTTAACTAAGAATATTGATGGAATATCAATCAATAAACAGTAATACACCAAACTTCATAGAATTTTATCTTTTCCATGGTCAAATACGAATAAAAAAAACAAATATAGATAGATTTACTAACGATAGTCGTATGTAAACAAACTAGACTAAATTCTCTGCAAATTTTATGATACATGATGTCATCATTAGGTAATGAAGCATAATTTTCTATATAACATACTAAAATTTTAACGGAATCGGAGGGGTGTAACTTAATTTAGATAATTACCCAAAAATCCTTATGCATTAAACTTATTCCATTTTCTCATTTGCATCCGGTTAAGTTTTATGTAGTATATGAATAATATTGGATATTCATACTGAAATTGTGCTTATACTTTTAAAAAAATATTTACGAGTAGTGAAATTTGATTGTATAAATCAAGAACCTGATAGACTCGATTTAAATCAATTGAATCTGTGACGCGAATTCTAAATTTAAATAGAAAACATTTATTATATTGATGTGTTTAGTTTAAGAAAATATCTTACTCTAAAATCGACTCCCACGGTAGATATAAAGTTTCCAGCAAGGAAAGTTCCTTCCCGGAATCTCATAAGGATACAGGTCTTGCCAACTCCTGAATCTCCCAGAAGCATCACCTAATTAAATTGTAGCAAATATGAGTTGCGTAATTGAATCCAGTAACCACTAGTTTATAATGTACGAGCGCTCTCTCTCTCAGTGAGGTTTATCAACTATGAAAACTATGTTTTTAAAGGAATTTGTATATTAACAAAAATTAATTTGAAACAATCATTTATTTATGATAAAATATCATACATTTATTCAATTTTAATAGGATGCAAATAGATTTCTGAAATATCTTATGAATTAAAGAGAAGTTTGGCATTTTTAGTGGTGAGCGCACTCAGAACGTTTTGTCATACAACTGCTGTTGTTTACAGACACTTGAAAAATTCCTCTTGGTCACAAAATGGAGTTAAGTACCGAAAATTTTCTTGCGATGATTTTCTACGACTTTCGACATGAATTGAACCAACAGCAGTGTGCCGATCAACTCGCTTCGACTTTTGGTGATGAAACACCATCTTAAGACACCGTGTTTCGCTGGTTTTTCTAATTTTTTAATGTGTGCAGTATTCTTTTTATTACATTAAATATTTACTTAACAAAATTTGTACCTATAAACACTTAAAATCTAGTTATTACAGTATTTCTTCTAAAGCCCATGAATAATTGAATAATAATACCGGCGAAAGAAAATTTCATTTGGGGTATTGGTAATGATATTAAGGGGGTGAATCACGCGATAAAATAAGAATTAAATTTATCAATCGCGTTCAAAAAATAAATAGAAAATCTACAAAACACTATGAATTCGATGACGAAGATATTGGTTAAAAAACTTTAAGAAATGTCGTTCAACTTCAACTAATAAAAAATTGAATATATACGAAGGTCCTTGTAATATTTGAGATGCATATAGAGGGCAAACATAGCAATATTTGGAAAATAGGTTAAAAAGTCATGGCGTTGAAGATTAGAAGGTATTTTTTTAAATTATTATAAAGTACTCATACTTGAATATTATTTGATAATCATATTTAGAGTCCTAAATGTGAATTAATACTCTACGCTTGAACAGCTGCTGCGCATTAATTAAACATTCGCGTTCAAAAAATAATGAGGAAATCTACAAAACACTATGAATTTGATGACGAAGATATTCGATAAAAAACTTTAAGAAATGTCGTTCAACTTCAATTAATAAAAAATTGAATATATACGAAGTTCCTTGTCATATTGGGAATGCTATTTATATTGGACAAACATAACAATATTTGGAAAATAGGTTAAAAAGTCATGAATACGATAAAAAGTCATTATATCATAGTAATTTATATGATTGATTGTAGTAAATATATTTACCTTTCCATAAATATCGTATATGTTATTCTGTAGAGATTCTCTCCTTTTTATTGCATATGGATTTTCTTCTTCTTCAAATTCTACATGTTCATCGTTTTTGTTATTTTCATCTTTATGGGTAGTGTCCTCTTCATTACTTTTATCTTTTTTGGAGCTCACTCTTACTATTGTTCTGGTTGTGCAATTAGTACTCATTATTATCACTATAATTTTAAAATTTCGATATATTCACTAAATTAAATGTTATTTATCGATATTAACACAATATCCCCGCACTATAGTATTGATAAATCATCATTTCCTATTGAAAAAAAAAATACAAATGATTCTAAATGGATTTAAATAAATGATTTGCATTTAAAATAATGGAGGAGCAGTAGACATCTGAGTCTAAGTTTTAATAAAATCACATTGTCTCCTTCATTCCTTCACTCACCAGAACCATGATACTTTACAAAGTAATACAAGCAAGAGGTGAAGATGCAGCATCTGCATAAAGAGAGTGATTTAGACTTTGATTGTGAGGCCAAAAATAGCCCATGAAGTCATTCGTCAGTAGAGAAAACTCACGCAACTGTCGATGAAACAAGGTTTGTATTAAAGGCACTATAAAGACTTGTTCAGCAGCAATGACATTGACTTAACTCCATTGCACATTGTCATAAAAAGGAGTAAAACACCTCTTTGCCTAATATACTTTTTGTTGCAATTATTACAGCTAATTTCGTGAATACTTTTTTCCCAATTTATCATTATCGGATTTATGACTGAGTCCTTAAGATTATTGTAATATTTTTCTTATTTATTTGAAATATTTCTGACGGCGTGGTGATTTTATACAAACTGTTCTCTACTTACATAATTTACTTAAAAACTTATACTAGACACTACATAATTAACTTATCACTACTTATATAATTAAATATTTTCAGAATTTACTCAGATACACCGCTTACTATTTCGTTCCGTTCACTATACCTTTGAATTACAACTAACTTATCGCTGCTAAAGTACGTATTTATACCAGAAAGGAAGTTCTCAAATAATTCTAGAAAGTGAGAAAACAAGCAAATATATGAAAAAGACCTTTCTAGAAATTGGTTAAAGAAACTAATTAAACAAATCGCCGCTGTGATAAAAACATATAAAAACCGTCGGTTTCACGGTCCATGTCATGGACGAGCTCGTAACTAAATTTCCAAAAGTTTATCAAAGAAATTTGAGAGCTTATCCAACAAGCCAGAGAGTCTTTTTGTCTCAAGTTTTTTTTTGAATTTATGAGAAAAGTTTAGAATTCAAAAATTAAATTAAATAAAAAAAAATCTCTAGCGTGCCGATTCCGCAGACTTTGGATATCGTGAGGACTGTTAGGATTATTGATTAGGTAACGGTGTATTTATGAAAAATAAATAAATACGTTAATAATTGGAAGATTATTTTATTTCTTTCAGAGTTTCGGAGGTATATATTTACAATGTTAAAGATTGGAGAGAATTAACTCCTTACGATTATTGTAGCTAGAAAACCTTTATTTTTTAGGAAATATATTAAAAGAGAAGGATTTTTGCACTTAATATTCTTACAAGGACTTAATACTAATAATAATAATAATTTTGTGGCCAGAATATCTACAATAAACCCAAATATTTATGGACCAATACAAAAATAAATTTTACACTGAGGTACAGCTAATGCCTATCATCGTTCATGGCTGAACGATTCATGAGTCGGGAGTTTCAGTATTTTTTCAGTGTATGGTACAGGTAGGTGGACTATATTGGCGCTATATTAAATACGAGTAAAAGTAAAATATTTCATTCTAGAGCTTAATTCAAAATATCCAATCCAAAAATACTGCTACATGCAGGTACATCCCGATTCATTCTTTTAATTGTGTATTAGATTTGGAAAAGAGTGGTATTAAGTATGTTGGGTCTGTTGGACAAATATAAATAATGTAAAATTGTTAACAAATGTATCCAGCAATAAATTATTAAATTCATTGGTAAGTATCAAAATTTTAAATGTAAGAATAGATTAAATAGGGACAAAAGGTCTATTCCTCACATCTTCATTGCTTATTGGTTAAAACGATAGTTTAGTTATGGACAGTGTAATTATGAGTGTTGCAGTCTTCGGACGAATGCAGAACTTTCAATGATGGATTATTTACCAAAAATAGGTAATATCGAGGAAAACGTCTCAGTGCAGTTGAGCGACAAAAAGAAGACAATCGATTAGAAAATAAACCAAACTGATCAAAGCTTTAAGCACAATTAAAATCATGAATCATACTACTAATTTTTTCAAAATAAACAATTCGAACCGACTATAAATTTGGAACTATTATGTTAGTTACCATACTCCTCCGAAACGGCTTGACCGAGTTTTATCAAATTTTATATGCATATTCAGTAGGTCTGAGAATCAGCTACTATCTATTTTTCATAGTCTTAACTGATAAGGGTTGTTCACCCCTAGCATTTTATTTTTATTTTTTGGACAACATTCTAATTTTTAATTTTTTTATAATGTACCATTAAAAAATACAAACAACCCCAAATTTTCACCCTTCTATCACCAACCCCTATTTTTTAATAGTCATTTTAATAATTTAATCATTTTTCATCCCGCTCTATAACTGATCAATTATCACTGGCGGGGAAAACTTACTCTCAATTAAATATTAGGCTCAACAGCCTAATATTTAATTGAAACTTATTACATGGTATCATTAGTATCCAGACAGTTTATTCCTGCTATAATTAGTGTTACCAGTGCTAGATTTTTTAAATTTTCCGCGCTTTTTCTGGATCAACACTCATTTACCAGACTATATCGGTGTCACTTCCCAGTAAACAGCGGAGTATTAACTATATTCTCAAGTAAAGTTATTATTAATTTTCTGGACTATAATTATACATTCCTATTTTATCAATAATTATTAATGTTGAATGTAATTCGCACGATTAGTTAATTGAGTGATTAACCTCAAAAGTACTCAAAACGTGTTGCGAGCTCCCACCAACAAGGCTATTGTGTTGTAAGTATAAATTATTCTTATACATTTATTATAAAATCCATAATTTATTTTTATTAATATTTATCCGTTTTTTTTTTCATTTTATTTATATCGAAAATGTTGGAAATGGTCAAAACAAAATTCGGTGAAAGTATTCTACTACAATTGGGCAATTTTTTTGTGTTCAGTTATAAGAGCTCTAACTTCCACAGAATTTTGTTTTCGCCATTTCTAACAATATATTTTCGATATAATTATGAAAAATAAAATTTTTCGCTTTTGTAAAACAATCTAATATTTACATGTATATGTATAACTTTATTGGATGGAGGCAGAACAGCTTATTCAGTATTTAAGCTACCACTAAATATTCAAAATAACCCTGACGCAGAGTGCAACATAAAAAAAGAATCATCCGTGGCCACAGATCTGAAAAAGTGTAAAATTATCATCTGGGATGAATGTATTATGGCACACAAACATTCGCTTTCAAATTTTTCAACATCCATCCGCTGAAATATTCTCAAAACAACTCTTAGATATCGGTGATGAGAAAGTTACTATAGATGAAACTGGATGCGTGAAATTACCGACCGATTTCTGCACAATCATTGATTCACAAGATGCTCTCATTGAACAAATATTTCTCGATGTACACACATAGTACAAAATCATGAATGGCTTGCAGAAAGAGCAATTTTAGCGGAAAAAAATATTGACGTTGACGATTTAAATCTGAATATATAACAGTTGTTGCTAGGAAACTTGGTATCATACAAATCTATTGATACAGTTTGGAATGCCAGCGAAGCTGTTGATTTTCCAACATAGTTTTTGGATTTGCCAGGCATGCCACCGCATAATTCACAATTGAAGGTTGGATCTCCGATTATTTTGCTTCGTACTTTGAATCCGCCACGGCTATGAACGGTACGCGATGGATTCAAAAATTAATAAAAAACGTTATCGAAACTAGCATTTTACATGGCAAGTTCTGAGGTGAAAATATATTAATACCACGGATCCCTATTATACCTACAGGTGTGCCAATTCAATTTAAACGTATCAAGTTCCCGATTAGATTGGCATTTGCAATGACTATCAATAAGTACCAAGGCCATACGATGTCTGTTTGTGGCTTAGATTTGAGCACACCATGTTTTTCAAACGGACAATTATACGTGGCATACACTCGAGTGGGTAAACCATCCAGTTTGTTTGTGTTAGCTAAAGATGGGCAAACAAAAAATATTGTTCACACTATAGCATTAAGAGATTGATATTGTTTGTTAGTGTTACTGTCGTAATTAATTAATGATATATATAATTTTAAAGAATAAATTATAATAAATAAAATAAAAAATTTTAGGTGTTTTGTTATTTTTATATTCGCTCAGTTTGTTATTTTTTTTTCTACATTAGAAATTCCCTAGAAATTATGTATATGGCAAAACAATGTTTGTCGGGTCAGCTAGTATATAAATAAATGTAAACTACTGTCAAACCGAACGAAGATCAAAAAATATAAAACGATTATTAAACAAGTAATGATGTACTCAGCTGAAACAATGAGACTAACAAAAAAGATGAAGTAAAACTCGAAAGAACGAAAAGAGAACAATGGGACTTGTAAAAACTCAGCGGCGAAGATGTAGTATGGTGAATGGTGATGTAGGAGAGAAGAAAAAAAGTCTATAGTATCCAAGATGATGCAAAGAGATCCCAGTGGTAGAAAAGACGTGGTAGACCTAATACAAAATGGTTAATAGAGGTGGCATATGACTTAAGTAGAGTAGAAGCTAGAAACTGACAGGAAAAAACAGGAAACAGGAAGTTGTTGAAGTTAACTAGTGACAGGTTGTAGACATAGATTATGGGGACTGATCCACCTCAACAAGAGGATTCTAGAGATCATTGTCGTTGCGCAACCCCATTAGGGATGCTGAGCCATTATTATTATAATATATTATAACAAACTGAAAATATATACAGGGTCTATCCTGTATACTTCTAATCTACTTTCACCTGAACTATTTGAAGAAAAAAAATATAAGCAAGTGATTTAACACCACGAACACACCTTATCAAAGATGGAAAAGATAAATACAATTTCTTTATCGTGGAAGCCTGAAAACGAAGATAATTTTTCAATTTTTATGAAATTTATTACTCGCCAAGAACCTCGGCTAGCCGTTATAAATAGAAAATTATTTTAGATGGCGGTATCCTAAAGGCATTCGGAATATTCGGAGATGTCGAGAAAAAAATCGATTCAAAGCATTAACGTCATATTAATGTTACTTTCTTGTTAATCTTCTGAACGTCGGAAAATAGTCAGTTACAATATGATAAGAGCTGAAAATAATCTATTATCCTTCCAAGACACCTGTCCCCTTTTACGAACATCACGAAAATGTTACTTTAAGTGATGTTTTCAGAAAATTTGTTGAGTAGAGAGATTAGCTTTTGAAATATGTAGGTTTGCTCAAATGACATTATTAATATTTATACATAATTCCTCCTAATTAAATAATTCAAATATTATGCGCCTCCAATATACTTTTTCTACAAAATTCTTCTCCGAAAAGTAATTTAAGAATCTTTTATTTCCTCAGTGTTAATATCTACATTGTTTGTAGCGAACTAGGTAGATCGGTTGTAATAACTAGCTCGAAGGAGACTCAGTCGAATACCTCAAGTAAATATTTAATGAATTGATGTGTTTTCGTCTTTAAACTAACCAGAATACTCTATGAACTTCTTAGTTTTTACAAATTTTTCGAGGATATATTGATATCTAGGTAGCCTAGACCAGTTCCATGTATAAACAGAAACCAGAGTTACGCAATAAATTAAAAGAAAAGAGATGTCCACCGAAATTGTGAAAATCGAAAAATTGGAGTTTCGAGCCATCATGAAATACCAGTATTTAAAAGAGTTAAGCACATTTACGAAAATATGCTTAATACCCTTGGTGATCAATGTCCTTCGTATGCGAACGTGAAAAATTGGAATGCAAGCTTCAAAAGAGGTCTATTTTCTATTGAATATGATGACCGATCGGGGAGGGGCAGTTTCTGTGTAAATTCCCGAAAATATCGATGCAGTTCATGACATGATTTTATTAGATCGTCGAATTGGACTAAAACGGATATCTGAAGCACTGATAATTTCATACGAACACGTACATCATATAGTTCAAGTCAATTTGGACATGAGAAAAATTGCTGCAAAATGGATCCCCAAATGTTAGATTGTTGACCAAAAGCGTGCAGGGGTAGAAACATCACATTCGATCTGTGCTCGATTTGAAAACGATGTAGACTTCTTAAACCGAATTGTTACTATGGATGAGACTTGAGTACATTTCTATGATCCAGAAACGATCGATGAAATGGCGACACTCTGGTTCTCCAAGACCTAAGAAGTTTCGTGACCAAAAATCTGCTGCTTGCTTCAGTCATGATTGGTTTTTTTATAAGGGTAGAACAATAACTGGCGATACTATTCGACATTACTGACCACTCTATCTCATGTTGCCATGCAAAAAATTCGTGATTTAGGGTTTGAATTACTAGAACACCCACTCTTTCTCTCTTTCTCTCTTTCCTCAACTCAAAAAAAGTTTGAAAGGTGTGTAGGTCTGGTTTGCAGAGCAGGGAGAAACATTTTTTGAATGGTTTAGAGACGTTGTAGGTTCGCTCTAATAAATGTATCCAATCAAGAGGAGAATATGCTGAGTAATAAAATATTTTGACATTGAAATTTCATTTGATTCTAAAGTAGACGAAGAATTTTTCAATATATCCTCGTATAAAGAATAAAAAAATTACTTAATTTATGTAGAAAAACCTGATTCCCTTATGCTGCGATCAATCCTAACAAAAGTTCTACAGTCGGGTATAATTATACCCGGAAAGCGCTCAGTATATAACCTTTTGGCTTTTAACGAGTTACCAGAAGCCAAATCATACATCAAACGCATGTTGCCATGTTCACTAAAGGTATAATCTATAATATTGAAATTTTAAAAACGATGTGATAATTATTTATGACAATTTTTGAAAAGATTGACAGCAAACTCACATTAACAAATTAAGTTGCTTGCAATTTTTTATTGAATATCCCGTAGTAGGTTTTTTGACGATAGCCTACTAGATGAAAAATAATTAATCTCTTTCAAATTTTTTTTACACCATTAATATGATCTTCGATAATATGTAGCACAAATATTCATTTATTTATTCATTAGTTTTCCAAGAAATGTTTATATCTAAATATCTCCTGTAATAAATGACTATTTCCAATATAATTACACTTATGACAATTTTCGTCAAAATGTCATTACTTCATAAAAATTTGACCACAAAGTTGTTTCATAACTTTTTGAAATTTCTGGTATAGATGGATGTACTTAGGTGATAATTTAAATTGAAAACACGTTGAGTTTTAATTCTATAAACATTAACCCGCATATCTATTGAAATAAATCAACTATAATCGCTCTATTATACTAATAGAATGTTTTATCGAGTAAAAATAGTAGTGAATTATAGTGAAGCGCCTGGATCGTTGAAAACATTCTCTCTTGGAAACCGATCAAAATTGATTGATTTTTAAGAGAATGTATTTAAATATCAAAATCTCCATTTACAAGTTGTGCATTTGGTTTTAAAATCGGAGTGTCTATTGGCATCCTCCACGGAAAAATCCGTGACTCTAGTTTCAACCATAGAGACACGGACATTTTTTAAAAAATGAGCCGAATGAAGCTTTATCCGTGTCTCTAATTTCAACCGTGAATGTTACAATAATAAGCTTTAACTCACGGATGAATACTGTCCATGGATGAATATTATCCACGGATAAATACCATACACTGATAAATACAATCTCCAGATGAAATTAATTTTCATTTACAACGAATTATACAAAAAATTTATTAATAAATAATTTGATTGTGAGAAGAATCTTAGTAAGTCCGGGGCAATTGGATACGGATAACTAGATTAGGTTTGGTTAGGTTAGGTTAGGTTTGGTTAGGTTTGGTTAGGTTAGGTTAGGTTAGGTTAGGTTAGGTTAGGTTAGGTTAGGTTAGGTTAAGTTAAGTTAAGTTAGGTTAGGTTAGGTTAGGTTAGGTTAAGTTAAGTTAGGTTAGGTTAGTTTAGTTTTAAAATTTCCGTGTTTCTAAGATTAAAATTAGACCGCGGTTTTTTTCCGTGAAGGGTGCTGATTTTGGATCATACGGTAAGAATTAGAGACACGAAAAAAAGATTCATTCTAATCTGTTTCTAAATTTGGGGAATCATAAATGAGAAAAATAATTTTCTCTATCACAAAACTTTATGTAGAATGAAGATAATAATATTTAGAATGTATTTTTCAATTTACTTTACAATTGAATTGATGGTTGAAAATAACCACCATTCACTTCTTGACAATAACCGAGGCAATTTTGAAATTCTCGTACATTTCGTATGACCTCAGTTGATATTTTGTTCATTTCTTCCGTTATTCTTTATTCTAGCCATATTATCTATTGTCATATACTTTAGATTTCACAAGGAGTAATCGATAGGAGTCAAATCGGGGATCTAGCCGGCCTTCGATAGTTCCACGTCTTCCAATCCATCTATTCGTTCGAATAAACGTGAAAACCCGGTGGAGCTCCGTCTTTATGGTAGTAAATAGATCGAATCTACCTCATTTGGATGATTAACATAAGGAAAAAGTCTTTGTAATGTAGGCACTAAGAAGTTAATAAAAAAATCTAGTTCAACCTCACCATTAACTGTACCCTCAAAGAAAAAGGGGCCAATAATTTTTTTGTTATTGATGCCAGCTCAAACATTCACTTTTTTAGGATATTGAGTGTTAGCCTCACACATCCAGTGAGGATTTTCTCTGTTCTACTATCTACAGTTCTGTTTGCTGCCGTTTCGTTTAAATGAAACGTCGTTACATCAGAAAAAATTATTTTAATTCACAGAATTCTTGCCTTCTATCAGGATCATCTTCATTTCACTCCTGAACCAACTGAATTGTTAACTTTTTTTCTATTACTATTACAGATACATTCAGTTTTTCGGGATATTGGGTGTGGGATTCATGTATCCAACGAGGATTGTTACGTGACCAGTAGATAAAAAAAATTGGATCGTTTTGATTGTAGCATTTTTCCGTCATTAGGTCTGCAAACTCTTCACGTCTATCAAAATCGTCATCTGACAACTCTTGAACCAATGTTACTTTGTATTGATGAAATTTATTATCACGTAAAATATTTAGATAAATATTTTACTGAACCAGTTTCGTTAAACTTTTTTACTAATTTACTGACAGAAGATCTTGTTGGGATTTCGGTTAGGATATTAATTATTATTAGACATATTACACGTTTCTTCTATCACCATATCCTAATATCATTAAAAAATCAATTGGTTCTTTTGTAGATAAACGATCCATTATGACTTTCAATAAAATTTATTGAAATGTCAAATTTGGTATTGTAGCAGCCATAGCACCTAAATAAAAGTATACAGGGTGATCCATTTGAAATAAAAAAGTTCAAAAAATCATACAAGCCGTTCTCGAGATAATTGAGGCGTTCCATGCATAAAACTCACTCTGTATGTAATACCAGATTATTTGCATCTCCATTTACATTTTTAAATATTGCTGCTGATTTATGTAGATCATTTTTTCCACAAAATTGATTTTTGATTGATTTTTCCCTTATTGCAAAACGCTAAAGTAGTATCACAACCAATGAAAGCATATAATAATATTTTCTTCATAGCTGGTAGATATTTTCTTCTCAACATCTATCTACTCCACAGATTTAAAAAGCAATCTTTTACAATCTTCATGACATTTTGTTTCAAGTGTTTGTAAATCCAATAGGTACATCAGAAATTCTCTTACGCATTTCACAATAATAATTATCTTTCTGTACAGTGATATATTTTTTGACGTGAGCGATCAAAGTTGTAGTATTTACATGTGAAATTATTAATCTCCTATTTTTATTCAATTCTGCTTCACATCTTCGATTCCCTTTTTGTCCATAAATCGAACAATTATTTTCAACTTGTGAGTCAATAAATCATACTGTCGCTCATTTGAAGTAGTTCTCAATGTTGTTATTCCTCTACTTCTTTCTACGATATACTCAAGATTATCCCAATTTTTCCCATATTATATAGTTCATTATTAATGCTGCTAGTCGATGGTGGATGCACTATCCGATGCTGTAATAGAAAACAATAAATTACAATATTGCGTTTTAGATATGATTAATTTTTATTTACTCCAATCAGTCAGATAATAATGAAACGAAATTTTCAATTATCTAGCTTTGTTATTAATTAAACTTGCGTCAGAAATATGTGAGGTTTTCAAGCACAGAATTTTCACTTTTAAATACACAACATGGACTAGACACGTATCACAATTTATAACTGTGCTAGCAAGAAAAAATTCATAGAACGCTGCAACTGTCCACACGTTTGACCACCTTCTCAAGATTCCTAGGACCACTTAAATGAGCTAGTACGATTTGACTTAATTATTAAACAAAATATTTCCATATTTTTTGTTTAAACAACGAAAAAAATAATTGCACTATATAATATTGATAAAAGATACGTATTGTTACAAACTCGTCCACGATATGAACCTTCAAGCTTATCCTGTTCTGTTATAATGGAAGTCTAAAATTTGGCGAATACGCCGAAGCGACGGCGTCTTTGATATTGCCTTCATTGCATGTTTATCTTTATCTGTTTGTTTGTTTATTTTATAGAATTTTAGAGAAATATTTTTTGTCTTTATAAACTTGTTTGTTTAGTAGCTAGAGTTTAGTTTACAATAAAAAATCAAAGTGAACGGAATGAAATAGAAAAGAAAAGTAATTATATAAGTAGTAGATAATTATATTATTATATAAGTTAGTTAAGTCTAGTGTAAAAGTTTAAATATATCAAATAAGTAAAAGACGGTGTGTATAAATTCACCCCGCCGTTAAAAACAGTTAAAATAAAAAACCATCACAGTAGAAAATAAAAAATTCATTTAGTCTCCGAGAGATCCGAAATCAAAACCCTGAAGCTGTGTAGTATGATCTATCTGGTAGTTTCCGATTGTCTAAAAAGACATTATTTGTCACCAAATATCGGTTAACTTGGATCTAGATTACGAGAAAAATTGTATGCAAGCTAAAAATATTGTATTGATAAGTTTTGAACGTTGTTTAACATTGTACAAGGCTCTTGTTATGGTACTTTATATTCCATTAGACAAAAAAAATCGCCAACAATAAACTCACCAATCAACAAAAAGGTTCAATTAGCCACAACGAAAAAGTTAGTTTTACAAATGTATTCCAAATAATCTTATGATTTGAGTGATATTTGGGGGGCTGTTAAATCAAAATAATCAAATTTCTTTCCATAATCTTGCATAGCAAGAGCAAGAACAAGCTGTTACTGTTAGTAAAATCAAAAATTCTTATAGATTATCAAATCTAATAAAATGTAGACGGAAATATTCGTAATAATAATAAACAATTTTTGTTTTATTAATAGGTACTATTTAGTGATAGTATGAAAGAAATCTGTGAAAAAAATATATTAAAAAAATATTATAAATTCATGTAACAATTATATTCTAAGATTATCAATTGCACTTGCAATACATTGTAATTCCAAACAAGAGTAAAATATCTAATAATACTTCGTTGGTAAAATCGCGTATAGATGTCAGAAGTTTAGTCTTGATGGGTTTTCAAAATTTGTACATTGAAATGAATTTTCAACACTTGTAATAAACATATATGTATAATGATAATATGTTATATATGAATAACTGAAATAAAATTAAAAATGTGTATTTCTTCTAAAGATATTTTGTATTTCTAATGAAAAAAATTACCAAACTCTTTTTATCAAAACAACAGATTACCGAAATCCGAAACACCACAGAGTCTGATACTTCAGTCGAAATCTAAAACACACGACACGCTCAAAAACTTTTTATGTCAAACTGATATGCTTCGGCGATGGACTGATCTATCAACAAAGTGGAAACTCTTTTTTGATTTGGCGCTGAATTGATTACGATTTTGCGCCGTCAGGTTGGCATTGGCAACCACAGCTCCGGACTAATGAAAACTAGATACGAAGTATATGGTGAAGCGCTGAAAGTATCAATCATCTCAAGGTATAATGTTGATTCCAACAACACAAAAAATTGTGCTCGATAGCTAAATTGATTAATTTTGAATTAAATAAATTCATCATTGAAATTTTTTTAACTTATATATGTTATTCCAAGAAAATAAAAGAAGCAGTGATGAACGAAGTATTATTTTGATTTGAAGAAATTTGCAACTTTGAAAATTATTGTCCACATTTGAGTTAATATCAAGAATCCGGGTCCACATAAACTGAAAACAGCTTTGGATCAAAGTGTCGAACATTTTGAATATTTTAACATTACATCTACAAGATACAACAATATCTAGCACAATTTTAAACTTTTATTAGACAATCAAACTACCTAATCATTTCAAGCATTTTATTTTTCACTTTTTTGAATATTTTTATTGTTTTTTCTCCGTTTCTTTTTTCGATTTTGGTCTTTTTCCGTCCTTAATCTGATTTTAGTCACATTTTCTATACCAGAAGATTTCTCTAGAAGCCCATCTAAGGATACGGTGGAAACAGACATATGACAATATTGTTGAAACAATTTAAATGTACCAAAAGTCCTCAAGACGTATTAAATGAGAATGCGCTTCATTTTCCCTTTCTTCAAACATGTTACTATGGCAGATAATCTACTACATTCTTAACTAATCACCAAGTAAGTTTCTAAGCTTGTAACTATTCATTAAAGAGAGATTGTAGAATAGCTTTTTATATTTTCAGTTTTGGCAATACAGTTTCAACATGTCAAAAATGCATCCATTAAGTATTTATAATTAAATTTGGAATTAAATACATTTTAAAGCGATGAAGCCCTATCTTACAGTACTCTAATATAATGAATTGAAACTTGCCCGATGTACACTTCACGAAAATCAGTCTTTATGCCTGAAGCTTCGATGTTGCCCATGTACTGATTAATTATCATCATCATGTAACATTCAGTGATGCCTCTTTGAGCATTAATACTTGTTCTCGTTGGATTCTGCATTACTTCAACGATGCTTAAAAGTAATTTTGCGTCAAATTGTGTATTGAAATTAAAAAACATTAGAGATACCGCATCAAAGGACGTGTATAACATGTCTCTGAACATATAACCAAGAAAAAGAGTTCCACTTTGTGGGTTTTTGAAGAGTGAAAGCTAAATCTCACAAAAATTATTCGTAGGAGAAACAGATCGAAGCAAAGGATATATTGAGATAATGCGATACTAGAAGAACCCAGTGTTTACAGCTGATCCACTAATCTCACTCCTTTATAGAATGTCTTTAATTGCCAGAGATCTTCGTCTTCAATTTCGAGCGCTCCCGGGTGTATTGCTCTGATATTTGGGTCCCATGAAGAGTCTGCTCACGTTTTAGCCAGATTCTCAGCTATTTTGTTTCCCTTCGTCCCGGGTGTCCCGGAATCCATTGTAGTGTAAATTTATTTTTCTTGTCTATCTCGTTTAATTTTTCTAGGCAATCCCAAACGAATTTGAGATTTCATGATATTGGAGCTTAGAGCTCTAATGGTTGCTTGACTATCAGACAGGATGATGATCTTCTGTTTGGGATAGTTCCTCTCTAGATTGAGCTGCCTCCAAAAGATCCACTACCATTTGTTACCAAGAAATTTAGGAAACTGTTTGAACAATTGAATTTTTAACGAGCATGGTTGTTGAATTAATGAGTTACTAACCATTTAGCTGATTTGGCACCAATGACTTCATATTGGAGAAAAAGCTATTTCTGTTTTCAATATTGTTTATTATAGTGATAGACGATAGTATAATTATTTGGAAGTGAATTATTTTCTTTTAAGTAAAAAATTATTTTGTATCAGCTAAAAACCTAATTTTATTGATAATCACACTTATCTCATCTTCCGTTGAACATTATTTGGAAGCAGTGAATGAAAAATATTAAAAAAATGTGAAGTGCAAAGAGATGAAATATTTTGAATGATCTCTCATGAAAAACGAAAGTATTCCGGAAAGTTTATCCATAGGATCCTAACCCGGCGCTGGAAGAAGAAGTAACGTCGAGCTCTTTCACTGACAACAATCTCAATTGTAATCACATGCGTTTCCGTTTCGACTTCTCACGACGTGTATGCATTGTACTTTATATACGACAGGAATCCTCAGGATGCCCCCTGACAGGATCCAATGAACGATCAACTTTTCGAGTAGGTAGGAAGTGGATCAAAATAAAGTCAGCTTGCATCTGATAGTGACATCTACTTCAAAGATTGATACAAAAAATGTTAGTTAGCTGGAGCAGGAAATACAAGCACAAAAAGGATGAAGAAACGTAAGTTTCTGTTATGCAGACCGTGTTGGTGACCATAAGGGCCATATTCTAACTTGCTGTACAAGATAATAACCACATTACTGGGCGGAAGGGCGGTAGAGCCGCTTCAGATATTTGGACATGGGGGTTACCCCTTTTCTCTCTTTATCTTTCTCTTCTCCAACTTCAACAATTTATTCGAACTACATCACTAATTTATATTGCTCTAAAATTGTTGAAGATTAAGACAAAAATAATTATCGTTGGAATTTTGATTGTTTTTAATACATAAAATTTTATTGAAATATTTTTGTGTTTAAAGCCTGTCTTCCATAACAAAAGCATAAACTACTTTTTTGCTTCATTCATGATTCTTATTTTTATTTAATTCATTTTCATTTTATTGATTTTTCATATCATTTTTTAATTTATTTCGTTCTCTGTTCATATGTTTATAATGCAACAAGATTTAAACTTGGAATACCCAACTTGACACATTTACGGACGGCTTCTTCAGCAATAATTCAATATCAAGGATAGAGTGGAAACGTTTCATTTTTGTTAATGTCAAAACTCACGTCGTTCTAAATCTATGAGTGAGACGAAAGAATTTGGTATGGTTTGTTATCATGTTGAAGCAACCTGTTGGACAAATTTTATGTCTCTTTTTTGCACATCATTTTGTACACATTCCAGTATTTTACTCAACTGTTTAAAAGAACAGTTTTGTCCACTTTTTTTACATTTTCTTCTGCTTTTAAGTTGCTAGAACGTCCCAACCATTTCGCCTCATTAACAGACTTATTTCCACTTTTAAATCGCTTGTATAACTTGTGATTGATTTACATATTGAAATTTTTTTCAACTAAAAGCAAAACTTATCAATGTATTCCAAACCAAACTTAATATCGCACTAGTTATTCAAGGTTATTCCCAACGATTTCTAGTTAAAAATCATGAATAGATTATTCGTTAATGAAAGGCCTACTTTGGGGTAATACACAATCTGTATTTTATTTAATTTTTTCACGAATTTTATTTTTTATATTAGGTCTTTGTTTTTTCATTATAATTATCAAAATTTTATAAAAATAACAACGTCAAATACGCGACATTCCTCAAATTCATCTACCGTACCTGGATATTGCCGCCGCACGTCGCTATGGCTACTGTTGTACCTGAAACCTTCTAGGGCTCAAATGTACCTAGTTAATATCTCGAGTATATTGAAACTTACGAGTTTTGTTGCATATATGAACGGACATTCTGGACCGGGAGTGAAAGAAGCGCAACAAGCTGGCTAGTTACTATAAATAAACTTTCGGGCAGTCAAGGGCTAATCACAGAATCGGACTTAAATTATTTAGAAAATGAATGGTACAATCTATCGTATACAAGGAAAATAGATTTATTCACAAAATTGTGTGTGAGCTCCATAGACCTATTAAAGATTATCGACGAGCCCAAACGATTTTAAATCGATGCCAACAGAGACAACACGAGGATATATTGAAAAATTCTTAATCTACTATAGAATCAAACAAAATTTCAATCTCAAAATATTTTATTACTCAACATATTCTCCTCTTAATTGGATACATTTATTACAGCGAACATGCAACGTCTCTAAGACATTCAAAAAAATGTTTCTCCTTGCTCTGCAAACCAGACCTCCACAGCATTTATTACCTCCTCGTTGGAAGAATATTTACGACCTTTTAAACTTTTTTTCAGTTGAGGAAAAAGATGATAGTCGGAAGTTCTAGTAATTCAAACCCTAAATCACGAAATTTTTGGATGGCAACATGAGATTTGTACCCAAGTCTCATCCATAGTAACAATTCGGTTTAATAAGTCTACATCGTTTTCAAATCGAGCACAGATCGAACGCGATGCTTCTACCTTTGCACGCTTTTGGTCAACATTCAAACATTTGGGGATCCATTTTGCAGCAATTTTTCTCATGTCCAAATTGACGTGAACTATATAATGAACGCGTTCAGTGCTTCAGATATCCATTTTAGCCCAATTCGACGGTCTGATAAAATCATTTCATGAACTGCATTGATATTTTCGAGGACTGACACAGAAACTGCCCGCCTTCCCGATCGGTCATCATCTTCAATGGAAAATTTACCTTTCTGAAGCTTGCAGTCCAATTTTTCACGGTCGCATACGAAGAACATTGATCACCAAGGGTATTAAGCATATCTTCGTAAATCTGATTACCTTTTAACCCTTTTAAATACAGGTACTTGATGATGGCTCGATACTTTATTGCGTAACTCTGGTTTACTTTTTTGACTTCAAACTTTACACTGACGATTCTAATAAGTTATTGTCCGGTTGCTTTGGTAACGCAATATTTTTATTATGCATGGAACTGGTCTAGGCTAACTAGATATCAATACATCCTCGTTAAGAAATATTGAGGTAAAGAGGGTAAAATCAAAGAAATCCATTTTTGGAGCTTGGAGTTTATTTAGTTTGCCTATGGTTAATTGCGATAATTGCGCTTATGATTTGGATTTTTTGGTTACACTGATAAACTATTATCAACGATTATTAATATTTGTATTCTTTGTATATATTCCAGTACAATAGTTCTCCTCCTCCTCTGTGTTATTGGTCCAATAAACGGCCGGTTTCAGCCTAGCTGGCAAAGGCAATGGTTTTTAATTTTATTTATAATTGAAGTTTTATTTATAAGTAAAGTTCGAATTTGCAAGTATTCTAGTTTCCAATTTTAATTTGAAGTACAGTCTTCTTTAAATTATCTATGCAAATATCTGCAATAAATTCTCCTCTAATCATAAGTCACAACAATACACAACAATATTACATCCGACAGTGGAAGTGAAAATTTTACTGGTAATGACGATGAAATTTTATCAGACTTTAGTAACATTTCAATTGTTGATGACGATCCACCTGCATGAAATATGATAGGCGATACATTTGAGGATACTCGACCTGATAATGAGCCAGAATTCCCTGGAATTGCAGGTCCAAATCCTGATATGTTCCTGATGAAGACGTTTCTTTTACAAAGTGTGTAGATGCCTTCTTACCAGGTAAAGTGTTTCATTTTATTGTGCAATGTAGGAATACGAAAGCTCAATTATATTTTGCAAATCAACCACATTTAGATTATAAAATTCATGGTCTACAATTGCGCGATGTTACCACAAAAGAATACTGAATACACTGCTTACACCACCACTACCTTCAGTCTCTGAAGACGGTAGCTTGGTTTTCAAAACGCGCGTCAAACAGTGTAATTGTGAGTGTTGGTGTAGTGGTGGTGTGAACAGTGTATTCAGTATGAATATCGCAAACGGTTCCAAAATTTCCAACTTACAACAAAAGAAATTTAAATATTCTTTGGATATCCACTAAATATGATCATATACGAATAAACGAATTAGCTAGTATGCTTACAAAAACTTTGAGTCCTACTTAAGATTAAAAAGCTATACACTCCTCAACAGCTTCTAATCCCCTCCAAGGCAGAGATGCTCAATTTAATACAGGAGAGAGCAAGAGCAAGAGAAGAGACCAGAAACTTGGACAGCTTAGAGCATAGATGAAAGATCGCCGACCCTAACTCTGTTCTAATGATACTACTGCGGAAGATGCTCTTCCAGATCGTAGCTTGGAAGTGCAAGCCTGTGAATCAGCTACCAAGGTACTTCTTTCCTGAACACTACAGCATACCAATATCAACAACCATCTCCACGCGGCAGGGATAACTCGACTTACTCGAGTGTAATAAGTTTTACCCTCTTGTGTTCGATTTTTACAAGAGAAAAGAAAAAATATAGAAGTATTTCGTGCTATACAGTCAGTCCAGTGGACTGTACGTAATGAATCCACTCGAAAGCGTGGAGAGGCGCAAAAGTTAGCTGGTTAGGTTATGACATCAGTATTTTGGGATACGTTTAATATAATATTCATCGACCAACTAAAAAAGGGACAAAACATAAACAGCAACTATTATATAGTGTTATGTAAGAGTTTGGTTGGCAAAAGGCGGGAAAACGGTCCGATTTGAAAATGAAAAAACTACTGTTCCATCAAGACAATACACTGCGTCACAAATAAATGAAAACGATGCATGAATTGGGCTTAGAATTGCTTTCGCATGTACAGATCTGGTCCCTACACCTCAAGAGAATGATCGCTGGATAGAAGAGACTAAAAACGAATCGTACTATAAAAATGTTGTAGAAAAATTGTATTACCGCTGTAATCGATGTATCATCCTCAAAGGCAACTATATTGAATAATAAAATCATTTTGTATCTAATATAAATAATTTTTTCTATGCTAGCCCTCAAATTTCGCAAACCCACCTGTTAGTTTTAGATTAAGTATAGTATTTAACTTGCGGTAATGGTCATAACTGAATTAAGCCGCCATGTGCGGCTCCTTGTAAACTTCATTTGAGTGGGTTATGACCTACATTACCACTTCTAGTTAAATAGTATATCATTTTTCTTGGGTACAAACTACCCTCTTTCATTTATAATTTCAATATGAATAGATGTTACCGCTGAAAGTTAAAAGAAAAATAATATAGTTTCATATATAAAAATTGATTTCATAATTACGTACAAAATAATTGAAAAAATTTATTCGATAGTTTAGGACCTCAATGTATATGAACATTGAATTAAAAAATAATTTTTTTAATGTTTTTTCTATACACACATTTCCCATAAAACGTGTTCGGACCAAATTGGAATACACGTGCTCGTAAATTCTCCCTTCACGTGTCCTTACCACTTTCTTCGATCAATTTAGAATCACTTCGACAACATACAACTACTCTCGTTCTATTGAACGAATCAAAACACTCGCATACAAGATAATTGATAATCGATTACACGACGAAGCTAACTCCTCTCGAGCAGAGAGGTGAGAATCAACTGATTGGTTTTCTCGACTGTATTTTCTTTTTTAGATACTCCGGAGGGAAATTAATATCAGAGTAGTGCGCTTTTGTTTTACAATAAAATAAAATTATAGAATTCCAATTTGTACTTTATAATTTATAAGTTCAGAAATTCACGCTTTGATACTTCCCGAACAACGGTCACAGAAATAATCTGTTCAACTTTGAGTTATTTCTTCTTCCAAAGATTCACGTAAATTATCTGTTTGCGAATTTGGTGCGCTTTAAGGCAATTGACTGAAATCAGCTCCGGTTCTAAGAGAGATAGAATTCTAATCGTTTTTTGAATAGAAATGATTCGTTATCATAATGTAGGGCTTATGGATAATTCCTTGAAATGGGAGTTACATATTATCGCCTTATCTAAAAAATAAAATTACTCCTATTTTACGCTGAGATAAGTTTCCAACGAACTGAACTTCTCCACCTCCTTAACAGTCTATTACGCACTTATTGAGTCGCATCTCCGATATGTCGTTCCCTTTTGGGGTACGTGTGGTGCGACTCAATTTGAGCGAAGTTTCAAACTACAAAAGAGAGCTGTTAGATATTTACTCCGATTAAACATCACACCTGACTGCACGGATTTTTAAATATTAAAAATTCATCTTTGAAGGCGTTTGCCTAATTCGTAAGCACGTTTCTCCAATATCAGAAGGAACGTTGCACGGCTATCCACTTAGGAACGCAAATCAGTACCTCTACCTACCTACCAGTCCACCAGAATTAGTTGAGGGCTCAATATTTTACATGGAAAAAAATGCACAATCACTTGCCAATTGAAATCAGATCGTTATCATCTTTACTCGCATTCCGCAATAATTTGAGGGCATATTTACTGGAAAATGCCTTCTACACTGTAGACGACTTTATTTTATTTGCTTTATCTTAATTTAGTTATTTTTGTTTGTTTTTTAGTTTTTACAAGCTTATGCCTACAAATCTCTCTCTCTCTCTCTCTCTCTGTATCAACATCATTAGAAATGATTTGTGAGCTACAGAAATTTCTAGAGGACATCTATTTTAATTCTGATTGTATCTAAGTAATAATCTCAATATATTATAATAATTAATAATATATATTTTCATAGAAAATATTGTCATACACAACTATTAATCATATAGAATTCAATACTAGTGTCAGTTTGATTGAATAGTATCATTAAGTCGTCAATTTATTTGTCACTCTATTTTAGTTGGGTTGTGAGATATTTAACGATGATATCTCTGCTATTAGCTTAGGTTAGGTTAGGTTAGGTTAGGTTAGGTGAGGTTAGGTTAGGTTAGGTTAGATTATGTTAGGTTAGGTTAGATTAGGCAATATCGGCAATGAAGGATTTGCAAGAAACAATAAAAAACACTAGCCACAAATGGAGTGTAATTGTGGCAATCAATATTAAAATCGCTCAATACCGCAAAATGGGATAGAATTGTCAAGGCACTAAATGAAAGGAAAAATTAGCCCATATTTGATAAAATATATACAAAACTACTTGAGCGGCAGGAGGGTGACATACGGCATCATCTCTCATAAGTGTTCGATGGGTGTTCCACAGGGCTCAATCCTTGGACCAGTCCTTTTGAACATAACATGTATAACGGAATCCTAGAGTTGAATTACGGGCCAAAAGTAGCGACCATAGCCTATACGAACGACCTCATATATTATGTTGAGGGGAATAAGGAAATTGAAAATACTGTGGCTCTAGCAATCCAATGGATTAGGACAAGCGGCCTCAAAGTAGCTCCGCAAAAAACGGAAATTCTGATAATAAAAGGGCCTCGAAAAACAAACGACCCTTTTAGGATGGCGATCGAAGGCCAGAGAGTAGAGGCCAAACAAAAAATGAAATACCTAGGAGTCATAATAAAGAAAAATTTCAACTTTTCGGAACATATCAAATACTCCGGTTGAAAAAGCAAACAAAAAGGCAGCGCAACTTCGGAGTCTGATGCCGAATGTAGAAGTGCATGTGTGTGGGTGCCAGGTGACGCACAGCGGGCTCCTGTATGCGGCACCAGTCAGGCATGAAGCCATGAATGTAGAACTATACAAGGAAAGACTAGTTGCGGCGCAAAGGAGAGGTTTGCTAATGGTTACCGCTGCCTACAGGACATATCGGCTGAGGTAGCCCAAGTTATATCAAGTTTTCCCCCCATTGATCTCATTGTAGCCGAGAGATGCTTCCTATAAAAAATAGGAGACAGGCTAGCTGGCAAGAGAAGAATGAAAAACGTACAGAAAGTGGCAGAAGAGGCGGGATAGATTAAATACAAAGGCCCAGTGGACAAAAACTACTTCTTACTACGTCACGCAGATTCTTAATTAATAGATACATTTGTTACATTTATTCTCATTAGAGGCAATAATAAGATTCTTGAGAGGACAATTTAAATTACTGCAGATAGATGAATATTAGAACTTTCCATCCAATCTTTACCAGTGTAATAGACGTTTGAAGAAAAATTCTCGCCGTTTACACATTAATTCAGATATCTAGGGACAGAAAAAAGATACAAGCATGCGATTTTCGCACTAAATTGCTTAGTATTTGTCAATTTTGTATTGCTGGACAAAAACTCTTTCAAACAAACAACAAGTTTACTAAAATCGGCTAAGTAGAACCGGACTCACAAGCAGTTTTTTATAACAAAGTTCCCACTCTTATTTGAAGATATAGACTAAACCTTGTGGAAAGAAAAATTAACATAATTCAATCATCGTACATAAAGGGACACTTTTTTTTATTTCATATTTTCAAGGACCTAAAATTCTGTAAATAATTCTCTAGAAACACCTTTGTTATAATATTTGCCCTGAAGTTGTAATATAATCCTGAGATATGTCCGACGGGCTTTTTTAGTTGCCCACCCGGTACATCTTCTATAGCACATCGTATTATTTCTCTCTTAAATGATGTATTGAATTAAATATCTGATTGAACCCGTCAGTATCCGCTTTTGAATAAAATGTTTTGTATTATATGATAAAAAGTGTTCAAAGTTAAATTCGCGTCATTTAAATGAAAATGTATTTTCTGCTTTTTTCCGGTATTTTTCCGCGAGATAGCTTTCCAAAGACAAGAATTTAATATTTTCTTTTTGCACATCAGTTGGATGTATAATAAACGCTAGGATGAAATTCAATTTTCCTACGAAATTTTCAAGTTCAGAATAATTGCATAATTAGAGTGCTCAACATACTTTAATAATGATACAGGATGTCAGAAAATATATTTTATAAGTTGAACAACAGATGGAGAAGTCGTACCTCATCTATATTAAAAAGCATGTCTACAAATTACGGTCATAAAAAATTAAAAACGAAAGAAAAAGTTTTCGATATCTTTTTGAACATTTTTCTTTGAATTAAACACATCTAGGCGTTATATAGTTTTATGAATGAAACAAAAATATTATAAAAGAAATGGTTCATAAGATAAACTCTTTCACCTCCGGACAAAACAAACTAACGATAATAACGATGTTAACGAACGAGAAAAACATAACGTATAAGTCACACAAAATTTCAATAATTCATTACTTAAATAGGGATAAAAAATTGGTTATATTTGTAGCGTCCACTCTGTATAAGAGATTACATGCGAATAAATACAAACGAAGTCAAATAAATCAATGGAAACTAAATGTCAATATATACGAACCGAAGCCTAATTCTATTTTCACAGATTTATCGCATGGCAACTGCTGATTTTCGATATCAAAGCTTAATTAAATTAAAACCCCCTATTTATTTATGCTGATAGGAATCCAATAAACTGTTGATTTGTTGTTAGAATTCTGAAGTGCGTATTACATAAAAGTGTCATCCTCCAACTAAACATTTTAAAACATCTATTGTTATACTATAAGAAGGAACTAAATTTCTTTAATTTCTTATTTCTTAGACCTATTTATATATTTATGTTTTTAAATCTTCTTCACTTTAAATCTCTCCTAATCTATTTTGTAAATACTGAGATGTCTGTCCTATGTAAACAGCGTCACAATACAGTACAGTACAAGGCACTTGATATATAATATTACTTCAATTGTTTTTTAGTGTTTTTGATTTTAATTCAGTGAAATAATTGGATAATGTATTATGTCCTTTATGACTTATACTAATATCACATCTATTGAAATATTTCCATAGTTGTTGAGAAAGTCAAGCAAAAGTGTTTTCAACGTTTTGATGACTAATTTTTATTTTGTTTCTTATTTGTTTGTAGCATTTTTTATTCTCAATAAATAATTTATCATCTATTAAAACAGGAAAAACTGCATTGAAAGAATATAATCATCTAACAAAAATGATAAATAATATATAAATAAAATAACAAATACTACAGTCAAATGAGAAACGAAACAAAAATTAAGCGTCAAGACGTTAAACATTTCTCGCCATATTTACAAGAGCTTTCTCAACAACCATCGAAATACTTCAGTAAATATGATATTAGTATAAGTCATAGAGGACATAATACATTATCCAAATATTTCACCAAACTGAGATCAAAAACACCCAAAAACAAAAGAAGTGATATAAATCAAATACCATGTAAAGATTATGATGCTGTTTACATAGGCCAAACATCTCAGTATTTAGAAAATAGATTGAATAGCCGTCAAAATAAAAATGCATTAGCAAACCATAGAATATCAAAAAATATAAATTTAATTAAAAAAAATCGATAATTCTTGAGACGGGATCAAATACAAGAAAAAAAAATTTTGGGAAATAATTCACATACACGTAGAAAGAGAAAGCTGTCAATGATAAAAAAGATCTGAACAATTTGAGTTAAATTTATTAGACTATTTTATATTATTATATATTCATAGCTGTTACTTACTTTTGAGAAATAACAACTGAAAAAAAATTATTGTCATTAAAATATTTTGATATTTATGTTGTAGCTCATCTATTGATTAATATATTTTTGCAAGTCGTCAATTAATATTTTGATAAAGACCGCAACAAGTCGGAACATCAAACTTTCATCTGATTTATCTCACCACTCCTGATGGGAACCATTTAAGATCTGTTAGCCATATATTAAGTTATACAATTTGTCTTTTATTTCATGCTCAATTGACGCATTGTCTCGGATTACCTAATTTCTGTCTTATATTAATGTATTCGTATTGTATTGTAAGATTTATTGTAGACCGACCGTCCTCAACGTCTTACTTAAGCAGTTCCATATGTCCCTTAGACACTTGCAGTTCCATTAAATTATCAATTACTTAATTTACTATTACTATTTAATTATAGCTTGTGTATACAATAGAATTAGTATTTAAGAGAGCATAAACTTGCATATATTGTCATATATAGTCTTAACATCAAACGAGAACAGTAGTCAGATTATTGAAACCGCTTTATTTATTTATATTTCATGTTAATAAATAGATTTATCATAGTTGTGAATCAAGTTATTCAACTCCTGTCTTAAAAAAATAATTTTCAATTAGAGGAGACCCTTAAATCCAGATGATTTGGAAACATAACGAAAGAAGTAATTGATAACAGAAATCTGTATGTTTGAGTTTTTATGTTTTCATTAAAATAGAAGATCTGGAAATAATTTCATTAATTTTCTCTGAATTTTATTATCGTATAATAACCAACTTTTATCTCCAGTAACAATTTTGGCAATGAATTCTAGGATTGTCTTATGTAAATTCATTATTTTGGTTCATTAGTTGAAAGTCTCGTAACGAAATTGGCATTCACTCATGTAATTTGTGCAAATTAATAATAAAAATGATTTACACGAACACGCACGAGTTTCTAGTACTTTTACCAAGCAATCGAATAGTCGTATCTCTATCGTCTGTTCAAAAGCATCATATTTCTATATAGGTATATTTAAGGCTCAAGGACTTCAAGACCATTCCCTAATTTAACTGACTCACTTCCAATTTTAAATCGCTTACTTACCACTTATAGACAGTCCTCAAAGTTACTATATTAATATAGTTAAGTAATCCAAAACAACCCTCTTCACAGCGGCGCATCATCATCAATTACTTATATATTATTACTAACTCTAACCTCATTAAGTTTTCGTTGCTATAAATTTGTCTATGTTTAGTTTGTCAATCAGTTTTATTTCCACTTCAACCCCATTAAAGTATCTTCAATTATTTATTATTAATGTGACTATAATGAACAATAAATATATTTATCTTATTTTATAGTTATTATTGTATAAGATAAGAACTAATATACTAAGAAGGATTATATCTTACTTTGAACGTAGTACGAGCTAAGTGTAAAGTTTCGAGTAATTCACCAGTTGGCAGTGGTGTACTTCAAGGCTCAGTATTAGATCCAATTAATGGTAAATTCACTTTATACGCGGTGGTCCAGACACACAAGCTTTCCATTCTACCATGGCCGAATTACTATTAATTGGTGGTCTGACGCGAAAAAGTTTCATCCTACAAAGGATTCGATCAAATTTCTTAGTCTACGTATTGATGGTGCCATTCAATGGTGAATACATGTAGATACTTTGTCAAAAAAATTATCCTTTGTTTGTTTTGCTATTAAATGTATGTCTAAACACCTCGATTCTCGTACTGCTTTAACAACTTACTAAACGTTCTTTGAATCGTATCTTCGTTATGGTTTGCCTTTCTGGGGGTCTTGTAGTTTGCACCTCTTCGAATCTATCTTCAAATTACAAAAAAGATTTATTGCGAATTATATTTCAAAAAATAGAAAACTTTAACAATCCTCGCTCTTTTCATTTTAGAATCCGTTTGTTTGGTTGATACCAAAGGAAAAATTTGGACATTTATTCAACGATACCTACCTCCGAAGTGGTATCAAATTTTATCATCTTCAATGCTACCTTCAGAATTAAAAGTGTCAAATACATTTAGTAAGTTCCGGTGTCGCTTTGTCCATAAAATTGTAAAATTTTCTTTTCCTCGTAACTTTCGCAAGTATTTTAGGATTGTCTTGTTGTAAGAGAACCCGCTTTGTGTTAACCTATCCATGATACCTATTTCTCCAATAAAACATCATCCATTAGCATCAGCTTTCAACTACACTGCCGAGCAAAAAATGGAGATCATTTCAGAAATTGCGAATAATTTTAGCGTCAATATTGATAAGGATTAGTAGGCGTTCAAGCAAATTTTTTCCGAGAGTTGACAGCTGTCATTAACTGTCATTCGATGTATTAGAGTACGACGCTAATTGAACATCCACATATCTCTTGCCTGTTTTCAAGCTTACTGTTGATTCTTTGTGTAAAATCTAACAGTTGCAAAGTGTAGTGATTTAACAGGCCCATAATGCCTTTAGATCCGATTGTTGTGGCAAGAACTATTGCTATGTTACAAGATGGTCGAGGGCAACGTGAAACTGCAAGAATTGTTGGTGCTAGTATTTGCGGTGTGCAAAGGGTTTATCAGCGCTTTCTGGAGACTGGCCTGATCACTAGAAGACCAGGGTCTGGGCAAAAAAGAGTTACCACTCAACGAGATGGCCGTTTTTTGGTGTCCACAAGTTTGCGGAATAGGACAGCTACTGCGGTTTCACTGCAAAATCAGTTGGAAGAAGTGAGAAATGTAAACATTAGTAAATGGACCGTTAGAAGAAGACTTCATGCTGCAGGACAGTCATGCAGGAGAATGGGTACAGGTTCCCCGTTGCAACGCCCGCATCGGACTGCAAGATTGACATTTGCCAGAGATCACGTTCGTTGAAATGATGATGACTGAAGCTGGGTATTGTTCTCGCGTTTTTGCCTCACAGGGTCAGATGGACGTCGACGAGCGTCTTCCACTTGGCGGAGGGAAAGTTATGATTTGAGCTGGAATCACTGCACAAGTCCGTACAGAGTTGGTCTTCATAGAAAATGGCTCCCTAACCTCTCACAGATACATTACGGAGGTGCTAAAACACCATGTTATGCCTTTCATGGTGACTATGGGGGAACTTGGTATTTTTATGCAAGATAATGCGAGACCACATACAGCCAGAATTGTCAGGGAGTATCTGGATAAGGTAGAAATTAGGCGGTTTGACTGGCCAGCCCGCAGCCCGCAGCCCAGACATGAATCCCATAGAATATGTCTGGGATGAGATGGGTCGACTGATCCGCAGACACACACCAGCACCAAGAACTGCCCAGTAGCTGAGAAAATTGATGTTGCAAACATCGACCAGAATGTGATCCGCAACTTAATTCAAAGTATGGCGCGCCGACTTGAAGCCGCCCAAAATGTTTTAGAATACATCATTAAATCCAAGAAAAGAATGCATTTTTCTTTAGTGTGGATTATCACATTCAGCTTACAAAAGCACATGCAATGATTTACAGTTTGCGAATATTTTCTGAAAACGTAAAATTTTAAAGAAAAAAATACTTGTTTGTATTGTTGCTATAAAAAGTAACTATACTCGTATATAAATTTTTCCAAAAGACAAATAACCCTGTGGTAAATTTATATACGTGAAGCTTTATTAAATTGAGGGTCAATAAAAAAATTTACAAAATTTATTAGAATTTTTGAAATACATAAACGAGAAATATAACATCCACATCAAACCTGGAGATATACAAAAAATTTGAAACAGGATATTGTTGTTTAATTTGTTACATCATATTCAAAATAAGTTCTAAATTACTTACAGTAAATCCGATACCGACGGTTGCAGAAAAATTCCCAGATTGGAATTTTCCAGTGTCGAATTTAACCAAAAGCGATGTCTTTCCAACTCCACTGTCTCCCAGCAAAATTGTCTGCAATTATAAAAAGTAAACTGAACGCAATGGTACAAAGTTTATTATAAAATGAAGGTTTTGCCAACTAGATTATGAGAGTTATCGTAGTGGAATTGTGGCAAAATTAAACCCCAAAGTACTGACTCAAATATATTCTCGCCTTTTCGAATACTTATGTATTCATCGTCTGGGACTGAAATTATGGTCTAGTACAATAGAAATCGTTAATAATTGTCATTGGTTAGATTATGACTGACATTAAATGTTTATAGCTTAGATAAGGCTAGGTTGTTGTGAATGATATTGAATATTGATTGGTTAGTTAATAATGACATTAAATTTTATAGGTTAGGTTGTTGTTATGAGTGAAGTTGAATCTCATAGGTTAGGTAAGGTTAATTGGTTGTCGATGGCGTTGAATTCCTCTTATATAATTTGTTTTTTCAAAATCTAAGACATCCACAGATCACACTAAGGTTATTTAAATCAGTTTTTATAATAATCAATATATGTTTTTTCTAAAAATAGACATTTTTTGGTAGTTTTTAATATCGATTTGACTGGGGTGACCAGGCATCCCATAAAAACTGACCCGTTATCCCAAACAACGTTATAGTAATGTTAAAATGTCCCGTTTTACTGAAGAGCGGGTCTTACATAATAAAAGCTTATCTTTACATAACTGCAACCACCAAATTTGAAGTAATCCTGAAAGAAACCTGCCCAATGCTGTGAGAAATGGATGAACAGTACTCAACTATTAAAACTGTCCTTTTTAGCGATTCCCGCACAAAATGAAAACACAGGAAGAATTTTTTTGCGTATATTCAGTGGAGAAAGAAAAGAGAAAGGGATGGAAGTGAAAATATTTAAAGATATTCTTCAGTTTCAGCAAAAGAAAATTCACGCTTTAAAAGTTTTGAAAACAAGCTCAAACACTTGATTCCTTTAATTTAATGACATTTGTAACAGACGAGATTAAATCAGGATACCGTAAGCCTTATTCCATACCCTCATTCCTCAATAGCAGCACCATTAGTGCATGTCTGGTCACTCTACAACCTATACAACCAAATATTCCTGCAATGGATCACAGTATTTATCAGTTTGCTAAAGTAAGGAACAAAAACTTTGTCATTTCAGAAATAGTATCAAGAAGTAAAAAGATGTAATCGATTTTGGAATAACACAATTTAAAAATGAATTTTCTTCTCATTAAATACATCAAATAAATAAAGGGGAACAAATATTGTTCAAGGAAACAATCCGAATTATATAAACTAGACATTGAAGAACCAAACTTATCGACTTATACATTGACAGCTCAAAACGTAGCCTAAAATGTATTCAAATGTATAATGGAAAAATAAGCTGGGGTATCTACAGTCTACAGTCTACTAGTCTTTGGTACAGTAAAGCTAATAAGAGCATTGGGTAAAAAGAAACTAAACCTTGAGAGATAATATAGAGCCTGGAAATAAAAATCTAGTCCAGGATTCATTAGCAACTAATGAATGCTCAAGAAAAAATCATCCTTTCATCATTACATATGAAACTGGGCATCATGAAACATTTTATTAAAACATTAGATAAATACGGGAACTGCTTTTATTACATTAGCCGAAAATTTCATCAACTCACTACGGAACAGACTAATTTTGATGACCAACTAAAGAAAGATACTCAATTTAGAAATTCTATGCCTGAGTTAGAGCTTAAGGCTAGGACAGAAAATATGGGGTCAAATATGAGCATAAAACTCCACTTTCTTCATGGATAGGTTTCCGGTGGGCTATCAGAGTTTCTGGGATACGAATATGATGTCTGACTATTGTTAGTCTCTGATTCGTCATTTTCCAAAGTCTACACATCAGAAAAGAGCTTTAACACAATCTTTTAGAACTCAATGATGGATTTTTTAATAAAGTTATTCTTGGTTAATACATTTTTTTTTCTATTTTATACATATACGAGAGTTGCGACTTGAGGTTTTAGATATACAAATATAAATAAATATTTATAATTGGATATGGTTTTGTTTTTTTGTGTTTAAAAATATTCTCTATTAAGGTCAATACATTTTTGCATGTATTTAAACCAACTTTCGAAGCATTTTTTCCTTTCCCATCGAAATACCTCTAAAATATGTGATTTAAACGCATCAACCACTTCTTCAGGTGTAGAAAAACGTTGAAAAATTGATTGCTAAACAAGGACTGTTCGGCGGATTACCCATCTATTCGATTATTTAACTGTTCAAAAACGTTAATGTTTGACCTGATATATGGGAGCTCAAATTCTAGTGGTGGAGAATGATTCGTCTCCTGCGATTGTTTTCTCTAATTTTTCGAACACTCCTGCAAACAAATGAGGGTATAAGATTAAGATTTGACCCTTTTAATTTGCTCTAATGAAGCGGTGGTGATAGTTGAAACGAAGCTTTTCGTGCGCGAACAGATTTTGTTGAATCTGGCTCGTCTTGAAAGACCCATACAATCGATTATTTAGTTTCGGGTTCATATGCAAAGATTCACGATTCGTCGCCTGTCACAATCTTTTGAAGCAACTCGATTGACTTTATTCAGTATTTCTGAATCGATACGAGCTTTGTTTTAACAATTTTCAAATTATGCGTCAAATATAGAATGTATGCGAGTGGAACTAATGCCCAAATATGTCTCAATATCAAGTTATGTCACATAACGATCTTTTAATATCAGTTTACGCACAGCATCGATATTTTCTGGCACAACAGCCGATTCAGGACAACTTTCACAAATTTCATCGTGTAGCGAATTGCGACCACGATTTCAAGTATCTACAAACAACTCAAATAGAACTGATTTGACAACACGTTCTAATTAAGTTCATCATTAAACTGTCATGATGCCAAGGTCAGATTTGACATATTCACATCATTGATGCCATATCTTAAAACTTAAGTAGCTAAAGTCGTATAGCTGGAACTCACAAACTCAGAAACTAGGGTCAGCAACAGCCAAAATTTCTTCAGCAACAAAAAAGAAATTGGTAGAAACATCGAATTAAAGAAAATTGAAATAATTCAGTCATATACAAATTCTTACGCTCTTGAGGAGTTTTCAACAGAAGTAAATAGACATTAGTTAATTAACAATTACCGAAATTGTCCACATATTCTAAAATACGGCCTTTACCACTATGTTTATATTAAATACACTAAGAGACGTTATTATAATCATTTGAGAGATATTACTCCTTTGCATATTTGATTAATAATACTAAACTTCTTATTAATACATTGGAAATCCAGCCCACAATCAAACTTCAATTTAATATTCCATCAATCACCAAAATGCCATGGGATCAGGGTCCCTAGATAGCAATTAGGATCCCTATTATACATAAGAGGTTGCGTTCAAAAAGCAGGATATAATCAAATTTGTTTGCGTTATTGAATAGTTAATGTCTTAAAATGAATATCAATAATCCATTATTTCAAATATTCTCTTCTGAAGAAGGGTGAGCAAAAATGTTCATGAGACCCTAGTATACATCTTGCATGAAGACAAAATTCTATTTATGATTTCGCAGTTGTGAAGTATTCACATACAACTACTCAGATAATCAGCCAAAAAACAAGGAACATAAGAAAAACAACCAAAACAAATCAGAAGAAAACAAAAAACATATATATATATATATATATATATATATATATATATATATATATATATATATTCGTGAATTTCCAAAAACTTTGAAAGCAGGACCTAAATACTAAGCTAACCTAAACTAACCTAACCTAACCTAATCTAGCCTAACCTAACCTAACGTAATCAAAAACCAAGTAATGTCAAAAATTAACCTAATACATTATTCGATTTATTACTTTGGAATCTGTACCAGATGATTGCAGATAAATAAAATTTTTTAAAAATTTTCGAATTTTTTCGGTGAAACTATCACATTTTAAGCACAACATTTCTTAATATTGTCAATAATATGTCATAATTAAGAAAACCAAAATATGCAAAGCGTATATGTTACATATCTTTAGTAAACAGTATATTGTGCATAATTAAACAAATTTTGGAAGATGTAGAGCTTTGACGGGCGTTTCAAGAAAAAAATAATTTTATGAATCTGCTATTTTGGAGCAATTACTTTTATTGCAGTACTCAAGAAACTAATCGTGAAGCAGGTGGTCAAACGTTTGAAATAAAATGTGTGATATTCAAAATAGGTCGTTTCAAACACTTAATACTGAGTTCTGATGGATAAGGTCTGCATAGGGTATAGACCAATTTGTGTCGGATCTTATTTATTTTGTACTATTGAAGAAGTAACATCAAAAGGCTGGGCAAAATTTGAAAATCTCTTACCCTAACTTAATACATGTTACATGTTTTGCTCATGCTTTAAATAAGGTTGCTGAAGAGATTACTAAACATTTTCCTTTTGAATAAAAACTTCCACACTTCCACCTCAACCTATTATTACCAAATGAGGCACTAGGTTGGAAGCCGCTTTTTAAAATTGCGAGAATTTTTATCAACTGAAAGATTTATTTCAGAATTGTCAAACGAATCTTGCTAATCCCTTACTGATGTTGATCTATAATTCAAAAACAAAGAAATAAAACAACTTGTGTTTATAAATACAAATTTTAGCTTTGTTTCTCGATCAATAACAAATCTAATTTGCCATCAACCCGAAGTGTAAAACTCATAAAACAATCTGAGGCAGCTTTTCAAAATGTCACGGCCAAAACGAGAGGCATAATTTTTACAAAGGTTCAAAAACATGAAGGAAAATTTACTGAATTATTTGATTCGGATCCTGCATCAATCGGTAATCATGAAAACGCCCCTATTACATCAGTTGGTGTGGAAAGAAGTATTTCCATTCATAAATTTTTATATTCAAACAGAAGACAAAATTTTCCAATTGAGAACCTACGTAAAGAAATAAAATGTCTATTTAATTTATGTGTGTATCAATGAACTGATGTATGAGAGCTTTTTTACATATTTTCAACATTTTTGTGCATATTTTGACCAAATGATTTGTATATTTATGCGCATATTTCAAGTTTTACATTTGCATATTTGAGTGTCCTCATTATCATAGACATAGTAACTCTAGACTGCCTCTGGTCTAAGTTGGAGCTATCTTCGTTCCACTGTACACTGATCTCTTCTAATAGTTATTTCTAATATTGAAAAACGAGTTTCATTATAAGCGCAGTCTAGTATTATTATAACGCTTTTCGAAATCTATGATCCTGGATCAGATAGATCACCTATCATAACAGTTTCTGGACGTCACTTTCAATTTCAAGTGACAATTTTAATTTAAAATTTGATCTATAAAAACCTTTCAACGATTTATTCCCTAACACTAAAGTTTAATACCAGTAAGCTATTTTTATGTAATTTATTCATACAAGACAACCATACAAAGGGAATTCATAATTTTCAAAAAACATAAACGAAACAACTCGTCAGTTGATCGCATTTATTCACTGGAGAAGCAAAGATCCTATCATATGTTTTTGACCCGATTCCTTCGATCAGTTTCCGAACAAGGTGATTTGGATTATTGTTCGAACGTTCAGATCATAATCGAATTAACACGATCATAGTTTCTGTTAGTCGTTAAATCTATGTCTATGAATATTTTGCAATCGTTATGTCAAAAGTCACGTCAAAATTAAATCATAATGCATTATTTTGGCGCAAATAGATAGTACAAGACTGCGAACATTTATTTTTGAAAACGTTGATTGAGACATTCTGTGCATATTGAATCTTTTGATGAATATTACGACAGGTGCGGATGATGAAGTCGAAATAGAAAAGGGAAACATATTAGTTTTAGCCAACAAGCCTTTCTAGAATTTATACCTTTTTGGATAATGACAATATAAAAATTTTTAATGAATAAATCCTCACCTTATGTATTGCAGGTTCTGTAGATTCTATTACATCGTTCTCGGCTAATTTCAGCACTTCATCAGGAGGTTTATAGTTTCTATAACCCGTAGGAGACGGCGTGCCTCCTTTTTGTGAAAAATTCCTATCAGATACGTTGAGTCTACTGTCAATATCTTCTAAACTTTCGAACACATCATCGTCCATACTATCTCCGTCTGTAGCCATGGTAGAGACCTTTAAATAAATGTCTATACATAATAAAATTATATAACAGTCTATTATTATAAGGGTAATAGGGTTATAGTATTTATACAGGGTGTTCCACAACGAGTTAAAACTCTGTATATAGCAAAATACTTATAGTACAATCATCAACGTTTGGGTTATCGGATATTATCTTTTTAACTAAAATAATTTCAAAGATGACCGACTTCCGGTAGACTGTAACTGTATATTACTACATTTTTTAAATCTACATAAAATTTCATTATACTTTTGTCTAAAAACTTTTTTCGAAAAATGTATACTTTTCGAGTTAATTTTTTTGTAAAAAATTTGACGAGGACACCCTTAAATGTATGAAAATGGTTTCTGTTCGGTTGCTTTTAGCAAGGTTAGACGTATTTGAATCTATTTTGAAAAATTTTTCATTTTATACAGGGTGTGTATAAAAAGTGTTAAAAGTTTAAGTTCATATATATCAAATTTCTTTATTTTTTAAAATAGACCCACCAGATTTTTTCTATTTCAATGCCTTTCCTATACCTGAACCTTACCGTTATCCAGACATTGAATGTTTTCTGTAAATTTTTAGAGAATCAGGTGTGGTTTAAAGTTTTTTTACAGACCTTGACAAGACAAAGAAAAATACTTCTTTATTTTTTAGTACTTGTATCAACGACTTAAAATAAAATTTAGTCTACACCTGCATCTCCAAAAATTCACAGAAAACATTTAATATCTGGATAAAGGTAAGATTTGGGTATAGGAAAGGCATTAAAATAGAAAAAAAAACGTGTGGTTCTATTTAAAAAAATAAAGAAATTTGATATTTTTGGAGTTAAGCTTTGAACACTTTTTATACATGAAAATTAAAATGAAAAATTGTTCAACATAGATTCAAATACGTCTGACCTCGCTAAAAGCAACCGAATAGAAACCATTTTCATATCTTTAAGGGTATTGATTTCAAAAATGTAGAACCGGAAGACGGTTCATCATTGAAAATATATTAGTTAAAAAGATCGTAACCAAAAACACAAATGTAGAAATTTTCATGATTTTACTATAAGTATTTTGCCATATACAGATAGTTTTAACTCATGGTGGGGCACCCTGTATACATACCTGAAGCAATAATGATGTATTATCACAAGAAAATAATATTTAGACAAGTACCGTTAATTTAATCTTCTAGATAGCACCTTCTTAATATTGCTATTAAAATTTGCGTGCCTATTGAGAAATAAACAGTAGCACCACGAAAATATTTCGGAAAGTGAACATTTTCATTTATATCATGCAATTCCAGAAACGAACAATTATTCCTTGAAAAATAGATACAAGATGCAAAACGTTTTAAAAGTATTATAAATACGCGCTTCAACTGCACATCAAGATAGTGTGTGATGTTTTTAATATAACCAAACAAATAATAGTCCAGTAGTGTTAGATCTGGTGTGCGGGAAGATAAACCTATAGGTATCAATCTTTTCGTTTAGAAAAACCACACCACAAGGAACAATGGACATTATATATTTCATGTAAGAACAAGGTAATCATAACATCCATAAATGAAATATCCAATCAAAATCCTTCAATTAAATGAATTTCAAAAGTTATATTTATGTGTGTGTGAGTGAGTGAGTGAAACAGTTTACGAATAGAGCAAATTAAGTGGATAAATTTCACAGTTTTTTAAATAACCGTCCTATTTTTATTATAAAATTGTTCTAACAATAATATCTTATAGCAATTGACCATATTAGAAGGCACTGAATCACCTTAGTTGCCAACAAACAAATATTGTTCCCAATTCTTGTTTTTCATTAAAGATTCCGATCCAAATATCTTCGTTCTTTCGTTCTTGATACATAAATAAATATTTCTTCTTGGTTTTTACTCTGTTACGGTTAATCAAGTATCTAGTTAGTGGCCACTGTAGATGCTACACGAACAGCATAGAGCGGGGATACACTTTAGGCCAGGGATACCCAAACTGGACTCCGTAGAATAGTCATCAGAGTTCCGTATAAACAATCAACTAGCGATGCTGCATGTCCTGGATTATGAAGCATCCATAGATCTCAAAGTTCATTCACATTAGAACAAACATTTGAATCAGTGTTTCTAATTGAGTTTTGAGTTGATGTTAGGAGTGAATAACCTAAAATAGTCAGCATGACATCTTAAAATTGCTCTCATCCGTCACATATAAATCTTATTATTGATTTGGTTGGTGTTGACTACGCTGCTCTTGCACAACACTCTTCACCATTGCATGAAGTTGTCAGGTCAGTGTCCCACCAAAGCCGCACAACATCCTACACCTTCCGTGTTTAACCCATAGTTTGAATACAGCGTATTACGATTTACCTATCAGTTGTGTGGTGTGATATTTTACGATCGTGACACAACAAAAGTATGAACAGGAATTCAAGTGAAAATTAGTAGATGGTTTTTAGAAATATTCTTGCTTATATAATTATAAACTAGCAGAATATTTTCAAAAAGAAAGCTTCGGCAGCGGTAAGCAAAAAAATAAACGCTATAAGCAAATTATTTGTATACCTTTGTCTTGAATTGATGTCAGTGATTACTGAATTGAGCGTGGAAAGACGTTTCTTTGGGGATCTAACTTGAATAGAGTCTAGAGAGATATATACTTCGCACTTTATGTCTTCAATATTAACTCTATGCAATAGCCTCAGTTTCTGTTTGTGTTACCGTCCAATAATTTTGATGGACGACAATCAATCTTACCGATTGGTGTCAGCTTTAGAATTCCTTGATCGTTATCACGATGAATGAGAGAACGTTTTGAAAATGGACATGGATTCAGTACGACAAACCGAAAACAAAACACTGTTCTTATTTACTTAAAAAACCATAAATATCTCAACCGAGCCGTCATACGAGCCTGACTTGGTACTCAGTGAGTTTCACTTTTGTTCAGAACTAGAGAGGTGGTTAGGAGGACTGCGCACTCGGATTAACGAAGATCTTCAAAAAAAAAGTCAATGTCCTTAATTCATTGTCAGCAAATTTACTTGAAATGGGCATTAGAGAGCTTGCCTACGATAAATGTCTCAATATTCTTAGTGATTACGTTGAAAAGTAGCCTTATGTACTTCGGAAGTTGAAATAAATAAAACGAGGCATATATGTCAGCTTGAAAACAAAATAAAAATTTCTGTTGTCCAATTTCTTAGATATTCTTAAAAATCTATGTGAATGATAGTTCTCTAGACAGTTTCATAAATACGCACGGCACTCATACCAAATTACGAAATGAAAAATGTTTACTCCCCGTATAAAGTTCAGTAAATATCTAACAAATCGTCAGTCCACGTGGACTCTCATCTCCACTGTTTACCAAACAAAACATCGAATCGTAAATTTCTATTGGCCGAATCTGTATGCAGATAATTTCTTCGAAATATTCCTGTTAGACATTAGCGTCTCTTGGCGAAATTAATTTAATTAATAAATTTCTTTAAATAAATAGAAATATGGGCGTTCTTAAGACCATGGGCGAATAAAGACAATTAAATCGCACAGTGTAGTGAGTTAAATATTTAATAATAAAGATTTAGATATACAAACACAGCAAGTTATTTTAAATATATTCGAATATTTGAAGAAGGAAAATATTCTACAATCTAATAACATTCGGACGATTTTGACTCCCATGATTATCTATTGGAAATAAAATGTTTTTTTTTTGTTTTGTTTCATTTGCAAAGAATTTATTTTCCTTTTTGGTTTTTGCTTTGAAGTTTCGTTTTCCAGAAAAAAATGAATGGAGTACAAAAAGTGCTCAGTTCACGTCTGGTACCCTGTTTAAACCAAACTCCCTTACAAGCACGTACATTTTACTCGTTTATCTACGTTTTATAATTTAATATTCATTTGTAGCAAGTTAACACGGTATAATAATGAAAGTTGTCCTTCGATTATCCTTGTGGATGTTCAATTTTTTAATTAGATAACTATTTGTGTCTTCTGAAGATTAATTGAAGAAATTTCCTATTATTTATTTCAGAAAGTAACTTTATTTTATTAATAACGTTTTTTTGGTTTACAGATATTAAGATATTATAAAGTTCTGATAAATTTTTCGTTTCTCATAAATTTACTGACCCCGTATATTTTATACCTGTTACATTAGGATCAAATATATTTGGACTTACCAAAAATAAACACTATCACAGCGATGAATGTGCCTTAAAGCCACTAAGTTCATAAGTTCACTTTTTTTAATTGTTAAAATCACAGCGGTTTTCACATGAATGTAATTCTTACTTTTTAAATTAATATCTAATGTATTGTTTGTAGTTTCAGATTCTAGAACGACATATTGAAATTTTTTAACGTTAAGGAAACGGGGCCATGTTGGTAACTAAACGACAAGGACACGAAGGAATACGCTCGGGAAATAACAGGATCAATGAGATACAGTAGCGTATCTGGAAAGTGAAAATTTAATTATATCATAATTCCATTAGGTATATATCCATTATTTTCAAAAAAGCAGATAAAAATATAGAATTCTGACTGCTAAAGTGATATACCAGGGTCAGTTTATAGAAGCGTTTATAATGCCCGACAAAAATGTGGATTTTACTAATTTCCGTATTCTTAGTGACTTTTAAGGTATACCGAACATGGGTTTGAAGCATTGTGCACTTATGTGCTCTATCTGGTGCTCAAATTATGTTGTTTTAGTTAAACAGTACATAGTTCTAGTTCTTTGATCAATATTAATAGAGAAAAAGTTATCGGAAATTCAAAAATTTTGTAGGTAGTTTAAACATTTTAGTAAGTAATCAGTAATTATCAATTTTTAAACCAATCGATAAAGTAACATGAATGATCTAATTCCACTCCTACTACTTCAGTTTTAGGATAACCGTTAACGTTTTAATACTTTGTATAATGTCTTTGTCACATTTACTTTGCTTACAATCAATCAACATAAAGTATTTTGATTTTTTTGTCCGCTCTATCGCGCACTATCCAGGACATTCATACAGTAACTCAGCGGTCTTTTCATAAAATTTTTCCTCCCAAAATAAAGTTCTAAATCCGCCACTGTTTCTGGTAAGAGAAAAGAAAAACTTATTGTACAGTTGATGGGAAGAGCCGGTGGAATGGGTTTGGAGGTGAATGTTTAAAAAACAAAGTACATGTTGATAACCAAGAGAAGGATGAAGATTAAAAGGGACGATACCAAGCCCAAAGAATGAAAACATTCAAGTATTTGTGTGTGACAATAAGCTAGACAAATAATAGAAGCATAGAAATGACGAAACTGTGAATAAACACAAAGTTGAAAATATACAGCACAGGAATTTGACCAGTCACTGTATATGGAGCCTAAATCATGTGCCTGTCAGAGAAAGACGAAAAGGATCTTCGAATATTGATGAGAAGGATATTGAGGAGGATACATAAGAAGATTAATGAATCAAGAGATCAAGAATGAGGTGAAAGAGGATGAGATACTCACAGTAATAAAATATTCAAAGGCTTAAACGGTTTGGACATATCGCACCTCCGTTTAAATACAGTCATAAGTCAAAAAATTAGAAAATCTCTTCTATTGTACCATTAGTGCTAGAAAATTTGATCTCAAATAATGTCATATTATTACAGTGAATCTGTCAGTTTTTGAATTATTATCTGAAAAATGGAAAACGCTTATGACTCGATAATTTATTTTTTTAATTTGACACTATTTGAGTAGAGGTGCAATATAAGAAGAAGAGATCTGAAAAATCTGAAGTGAAAGCTAAGAGGCCGATCTGAAGCACGCTGGGAATAACAAATAATGCAGAATATTGCAGCAGTGGGGTTGAGAAACTGGAGACAAATCGTGCATGATAGGAGGAAATGGATCGTGAAGAAAGCAAGCAAAAAACGGTAACAGGTCGAAGAGTAAACAAGGAAAACTCAAATCGGAGTGACTCACAGCAAAAGGGCAGTTATCATCCGCATTCGATGAAAGAGAAAGTACCGATAATCTCGACTTGAAAAAATAAATACATCTACATGAAAATCTTGCAATTCCATTCATTGAACGTTATTATAGCAGCCAGGAAAAAGAATTTTGTAATAATTGAAACAAAATATAAAGTGGCAAAGTTTTATTACAAAAAATATTACATAGTAACTAAAAATATAAAATGAATAAATTAACAAAATCTATTTTCATCTGGAATTGACATGTCCCATATACCTGAAAAAAAATAAGCTAAATTGAGTAACCTTAACAATATACAAACAATCATTTATGAGTATGCCAGGTATAAGAAAAATATACAGTGAATTAATTTTTATGGCAAGTACTTATACTGATCCTATTTCAACTGGTATGTCTTATAGACCAAGAAATGCCTTGAGAAACCAAATTAAAGAACACTAGAATCCCAAAAATAGTAGGCTGGAAAGCCAAATGCAAAAACAGAAAAGATGGGGAAAGTTGACAAACGAAGCTAGGTCTACCCCTATAAAGAGGTATGGAGACGCCCCAAGCGCAAGCTATAATCCAAGAGAATAAACGACATGATTATGATGGCTCATATATATTTAGACAAGTTTGAAACCTTTGGGGCTTGTCTACAACATCCGCTCTAGTGAAATACCGTTTGCAGTATCTCTGGTGAAAACAAGGATCTTGAAAAACGGAATAAGTTTTATGCAAAAAAAAAAGAAGCTGACGAAATGTTAAAATCTGTACATAATGATGATTTGGTAATTTTTAGGCTGTCTACAAAGATTATGAACAATATAAAAGTGCAAATAAATTGGTTAAGGGCATGTCATTTGATCATAAAAGGAAAGAAAATGTGTAATAGATAAACTTGATCTTTCAAGTACACAATTGACTATTCGAGAGCTTAGTGTATAACCAGGCTGCTCAACCCTAGGCCCGGAATTTTAAGTAGCCCCAACAAGTGTGGTTTAAAAATACGCACCAAATTCAAAAATCCCGCGGCGCACAGTACATCCCGATTCAAGCTTTAAGACCTTTCCGAAATTAGCAGTCAGTTCGCTACTTGTTGAACTGCAAAATCATGATACGTTGAAAAACCTTTTTGCTAACAAATTGTCTTCGAAAGTAGTAAATTCTTCAGAAGATTTTGCAGATTTCTGGAAATTAGTACCAAAAGGAGAATTGCCAGCAATAACTGACCTGGCATTACAGTTTTTAAGTAGTTTTGGATCAACATATGTATGTGAAAAGGTTTTTTCAGATCTTAATTATGTAAAAAATAAATACCGCACATCCTTAACTGAGCAACATATTTGTGACTTGTTACTGTCAACGTCGGTTTTGTCGCCAAACATAAGTAAATTATTAAAAGACAAACAATGGCAGAAATCACATTGATTGTATAAACAAATTACCCTAGATTTAAGTTCAATTTTGTTTCTTTATTTAGATTATAGAATAAGATACAATTTGTTCCTAATAAACAATAATTCAATTTTGTTTTCTTAATAATTAAGTTTTTATTGCGCTTATCCTGAGAGTAAGTGAAACAGGAAATGTAAGTGGCCCGTCGTTAACGATTGAATCCACCGTTTGGCCCGATTCTTCAAAAGGTTGAGCAGCCTTGTCTACCATAAGATCCATGCCAAGTAAATTATTATTACAGATTAATGTTTGGATCTCTTAGGGGAAAACCAGTGACTAACCTCCTAAATAAGTTTTTCAAACAATCCAAGGTCATTATCACTGCTTTTTTCAATTTTGAGTTCGTTCCAACGCGAACAATTGTAAACTCTGAATTTTACAAGGGGGTGCTGGAACGTGTTCGAAACGATGTGCGAAAAAGTGACCTAATGAATGGCAATACGCCGTACCGCAACCCTATTTTGAAGAGGGTACTTGCATGGTTTGAGAAAAAAATATTTAAGAGAGAAAAAATTATTGGAAATTCAAAAATTATGTAGGTAGTTTAAACATTTCAGTAAAGCCACCATTTTACGTGACGTCATAGATATAAAATAAATAGTGATAATATCATTATTAAACTATGATTAATCTGTAAAATGGTATACAAATCGTGCATGTGAAAATACCACGACTAAAACACCTGATAAAGTTTTTTTATGATGCTAAGAAATTCGAATATACAACAAAAATGGTTTGAAAGTGTTATTATTTTGTTGACAGGATCATTTTAATGTATAAAAGGTTTATTGACTTTATTTATTATATATAGAAAAATGGTTTATTTATAAGTAATTATTAAATAAAAACTGTATTATAACAGCACACGCTACATTGCCGGCGATAATAACTTCGTGATCATCAAGCAGACAACTGCTCAATGTTTTTATTAAACCCACGGCGTCACAACTCAAAAACAATGAGAATCATTTTATTATGTAGTTAAAAAAAGTTTTGCGATTTTCAATTACATATTTACATATTATTTTTATACTTTTAATTAAATATTTTACTTTCTGACATTATTGCATATCCAGAACTTATAAAATAAACAAAAAAATCAATATTTTAAAAAAATGCAAGTACCCTATTGCATGTTTTTGGCCGATAAAGCTGTTTCTATCTGTCCACGTCCACCTTACTCTCCAGATTTAGAACCAAGCACTATTTCTAGCAATGAAAAAACCAAGAGATCGTATAAAAGCCATTTCTAAATTAAGCCAGTCATAGATTCAGCAGATAAAGAGAGGCAAAAAACAGTACCTTGAAATAGATTAATTCAAATTTTTTCACATTTTCCAAATAAAATAATTGAGCGTATTTTTTTACCTCATGTCGTATAGTTTTTTCAAAATGTAGATAATCGATATTAGTTTTGTTCGTAATAACATTTTGGTTTCATTTAAATTTGAACAAGCCTCTCCTGTGACAATGCTTACCCATAAATAATTTACCATATATCTGAGATAAATCTCATATCAATCAACTACATCAAAGCCTTCCTCCAAAACTAGTTATTCTATTGAATTTAATTATCATCCCTCTCCTTTGGGTCTAATAGAAACGGTAATTGGATTCGAAATAGTACCATCATGACATATAATACCCGATATAATTGCAGTAGTAAAATGTCACATAATATTTCCATACATCTCAACAGTTTCAGTAATTTTAATGTTAACCACTTTATTATATATGTTGCAAACTCCATTACCAATTTAACGAAGTTTTTAGAATTAATGAATTCATTTTATTTGGTCGAAAAATATTATAGTCAAACCTAATGAAAATTAATTTCTACTATTAAGAAAATGTTCAACTCAAATATGAATTAATCCAATAGTGGTTCAATAAAATTACCAATTTTAATTATTGAATTATTGAGCGCTCATCAAAAGCATGTGTTTCCATGTATTATGAGATGCTCTTTCCAATGGAATAGAAATCAGAGAGCAAACTCTTAAATCAAGGGCCCAAATTAGGTCATTCTCGTCAAAAAACGCAAACTAAAGTGGAAAGAGTACTCTTATCTGACGTCAATCGAAAGAGAGGCAAATTTTGCTGGAGAAATGTATATATTGCCATTAATTATGGCACGGGAAATTTTTTTTATTAAACATACTTATTTGGCATTCGAAAAGTGATTTGAAAACTCACTCTCGAAGAAAAAAAAACATGTCAAAAACCTATATTGACTGGACTATTATATTATTTCCATAAATACCTGGGTATGTATCGTCGGGAGGCTGATATTTATATCTATGTTTGGAGCATTCATCCAGCTTTTTCTGCAATTCTTCAGGACTCAAATTCATACTACCATAAAACTAAAAACAATCATGAAAACGTTTCGACTACTTTCAGTCTTTATAAAAATATGATATTGACACTCACAATTTGCTTATTTATATTAATCTACATAAGAAGTAATATTATATATCAAATGTTTTATAAAAATTGTGGAGCTATCTACATAGGGCAGACATCTCAGTATTTAGAAAATAGTTTTAAAGGTCATCACGATAAAAAAAATTAAACTTCATTAACGAACCACGACATATTAGAAAAACAAATTCAATTATAAAGATTCAAAAATTCTTTGAATGGAATCTAATACACAAAAAGAGAATTTTTTGAAATGGTTCACATTCATAAGAACAAAAAAGCTATAAATAATAAATCATTTAAGTAAAATTTGTAGCTCTATGATGTAAATTGTAATACAACTACAAATCATTTTATTGATTACTGCTATTATTTTTGAAATGAAAAATAAATTTCTATTTTGCTTTTATTTTGATATTCATGATGTAGGTGATCTATTGATTAATGATAAGCAAATTGTCAGTGTCATATTTTGATAAAGACTGAAAGTAGTCAAAACGTTAAAATTTTTATCTATATTTCAAAAATTATTCAGAAAAAAATTTTTCTAACAGACCAAGATGGATAGTCTTTGCTGATTAGTTAGAATGAAACAAATATATTGGAGCTTCTTATAAATCCAACCTTTCTGAAAATGGGTTTCCCATAATCAGGGAAACTACAATATAAGTGGGGAAGTAAATAAAAATTCAAACCATAGTAGTAAGCATTAAAGAATTTTTTACCTAATTTTAATCACAACACACGTATTCAAAGTGAACCTTAACTCCTTAATCTTCTACTATGGCTTACTTCGTTAAGATAACACCTAGGAGTTCATCTTCAAATTGACGTGAGTCAACTTCAAAAAATATATTTAATACACATGTTATAAACGAGGGCGGTGTTTTTTTCAACCTCCGATAGGCTATAAATAAAAGACAAGCTGATATAAAAGAGATTGAGATATTTGTCATATCTGTGGACAACCGTTCAGTAACAACAGACAAAGCAGTAATGGTGAGTCTACGGTTTTCTTTAACCATTCTGTCAACTCGTTGAACCAGGTCATCTGAAACGACAGATATCCGAAGTTTTCCCTATACACGAATCATTCTCCTATGTATTGCAACACCACTATGGCCTACAGCCTGTAGAAAACGAATCACACTTCGCAATTCACACTTGGCTGGAGCATCAATAATGGCAGACATGTTTACGTGGCTGTAGCACAACGCCGACTGACTGAATGTCAACAATGGCGGAGTGTGTAGTGCGATATCTTTGCAGTCGCCTACAGCGCATGCCGCTTTCTTCTAACGCATTGCGTTTGCACGGAACGATCGAAGGTTGAAAAAATAACGGTCACCGTACATGGTTTGGATTTCTATTTACTTCTCCACTTATATTGTAGTTTCCCTGATGTTGGGAAGAGCACTTCCCGAAAGCTCATTTTCCAAAATTTGCTGCAAGGTCCAATATATATACATATATAAAAAAAAACTAACCAATGTTGGAGAGAGTACAAAAATTAGTAGAAGATTCAAATTTATTTAATACCCATCGAGTTAGATGATCAAATTTCCGAAAAAAATTAAAATAACTAAAGGTGTTCTACAAGGAGATACCCTAAGCTCCTTGTTATTATCTCTATTCATCTCTGACTTAAATCTACTTTCAAAATCATGAAGTAACTTTGGATAACATTGAAAAAATTAATATGTTACTTTATTCTGATGATATGGTCTTATTTGCAGAGTCTCAAATAGAGCTCCAAAGGAACCTTAAAATTTTGGAGAAAAATTCACATTGGAAGTAAATCCCAGCAAAAGTAAAATAGTGATTTTCCGTAGTGTCGACAACCACAATTTCGTTATAAAGAAGCTTCTATTAACATTTCGAATACCTATGATTATTTGGGAACCATCTTCACATTCAAAGGAATATTTTTAAGCAACTGAAGACAGGAAAAGCGGGACTCTCTCAAGAAGTCACTCATAGCGGGTATATCATCTCTCAACTCAATATAGACCCTGTATTATAGCGTACTAGCTACCATCATATATGCAAGGGGCATTGGATAATAATTCATCTGAACTATTAGCAACATTTTAACATAGGTTTTAAAAGGGATAAAGATCATGTGAATAATTTCCAGTAATGGCTTAAATTAAAATGCAACTTAGATATGTATCGTTATCTAGATGCGAAAAATGTAAATTTTTGGATATTTTTTTGAATTTTTGCTCCTCATATATAAGTATTATTACTACCTTGATATGCTCAATTTGTAATAAACTGGTACTGAAAACACTTTTGCTTGATGTCAAATAAAGGGCTGTGAAGAAAAGGGGACAACCTTTCAAAAATAATTAGGTGCTATTGTTTCTAGAGCCGAAAGTGTTTTGACTTTTCTTCGTGGAACTAAGTTTACCTTCTTTCTCTAAGGAGGATAAATTAATTAGCAAAACGCACTTCAGACAGACTGTGATTGCTGATTTAGTGGAAGTGAGATCAGTATGATAATATAATTGTAATAAGTGCTTACATCTCTACATTGTGCACATGAAAATCCTTTTAATAATTTTCTAGCATGTCCCCGGACAACTGGTTCTACAGTTGCTAAAACTTTGATATTTCTAAAAAAAAATAAATATAAATTGAGAATCAGTTTCTACATCATATACTTAAACACATGTGGCATGTTAAGAAAATAATGAGAATTATTAATTAACAGATTTGAAGAGTTTGATAGAGAGAAAATTTGTATTTTTTGTTATCTAGTTTTATGCTTCTAGTGTACAATGATAAAAATGTAGAAAAAGCGAAATTAATGTTCAAAGAACTCCACCTACAATTTCTATATATTTTATGCATAGCAATGTGTAAAGATAAAACACAGATCTATGGTAAGCAATTATTGGCTTGTACTTGGTGGTAATTTTCACAATTCTTTGTTTATTTGTGAGTTCTCAGCTAAATACTCTAAATCTTTTTTCCTATTTACAAAAACAAGGAAAAAAGCCTTGAAGGGTCATCGTTTTACAAGCATAGATGACATTAAATCCTGACAGTTATAGCAAAAATCAAGTTTGAGAAGTGTTTGGATAATTAAAAATATTGATACACGTGCACAATATCTAATGAGAATTAATTTGAAGAAAGCTACCTTAATGTAGATCTATAAATATCACAGATCTGCAACAAAAATGCTGTGAAGATGTTTATAACTCATTTCTATGTATTTAGGTGTTCTAGAAACTAAAAAATACTGAGAAAATGATGATGATTAATGTATTAATTAAACAAAAAATCATAAGAATAAAATTTTAAAAAAGGCTAATAAGGCAAAATGGGATTCAATTAGAGTAGGTGTTCAAAATGTTCTCCGTTTTAACAAAAAAAAAATCATGAGAGTTATATGGAATTCCAAAAATGACTCAAGATATTGGATTTTTATTTTTTTTTTTTCAACAAACTATATAAATAAATCAATATTTACTCTTTTGGTGATGATTTAGTCTCTAGGCTATTATCAAACAAAAGTGCCTTTGAAAATTCATCTACTTCCAACTTAGAACTAATTTTATCTTCTTTATGCTGTTGAGTATCATCTTTATTTGGAGTATCTTCATTTACAAAATTTAATAATTGTGTTATTCCTATTTTAGTTGCATCATCATCTATGCTAGATTTTTTGCCAGTTTCATTACTTTTGATCGAATGTATCTCAGACTTTTTTTCACTGAAAGAAAAGCTATGGGTAAATTAATATTCCACAGATTCCTACTTCATACATTCAAAGATTAATTTATTCGTTTAAAAAACTTCTTAAAAATATAGATTTTTGTGAAAATATCTTCATTACATAACAAATAATAAATAAACATACCATACTGTATCCCTTTTATATAAATCAGTAAATAATTGAGTAAGAGTACTGTTGTTCTTTTTCTTAAATTTTTTGAGATTTGCAGTTTTTCTAGTATTTGACATTTTTTTTACTTCAGGTGTACAATCTACTATAACAGAATTGTCATCTAGAGATTTTAATACATTTTTTCTAATTATTTCACATTTGGGTTTTTTTTTTATTTTCATCTTTTTTCTTTTTGAAATAAGTGTGGGACTACTATCAATTTTCTCAACAACTTCATCTGATACTGATATATCTATCACAGAAATATCTGAGCACTCAGTTTTTAAGGATTCATTTCTGAAGATATCAGGACTTTCCAATTCCAAGCGTCCTGAAGCTATTTCAGTTCTACATGCATATGAATTAGAGTAATTCTCTAGTTCTGGACAATTTTTTTGATCAATAAACCTAAAAATGTATTACGCTTTAAATTAATAATATCCATTAGATTCTTAATTACATACTTACGAACTGGAAACTTTTTCCTTTAAGGTATCTTTATATTTTAATCTATTATTTAACTCTGAAATTTCTAGTTCCAAAACTTGATAAACATCTAAAAAATCCAAAAAACATAAATATCACAAAAATATAATTGCCGGTAACCACATACTTCTTAGCTCTAACTGCAATGCTGTTATCAACATTGAAGTGATTTTTAGTTCTTTTCTTTCCGTTTTATATGATTCAAAAATGTTATTATTGAAAAGGTTAGTCCATAGTGTGTGTGCTTGAATTTCCATCATTTACGATGTTATCCAAAAGACATTCCAAACATCAAAAATTATTGATCTACTTCTAGAAATTAATCAACTTTTTTAAAATGACAAATAACTATTTCAACGATGTCACTCTTATTCTTCTCTTTTTGTTTTTTCTTGACATGGATGACATAGATGCACCAAATCCTAACATATATGTAATACATATATTGTTATATATAATACCTAAACAAAATTAATACTAATATGATTTGAATGTTATGTTGAGTATAAATTGATATCCGTATTAAGGAAAATGTTCCTTTTCATATCAATTTTTCAGAACGCTTAAGTAAGCTACTAGTGAAAAACTAGTAAAAGTGATATGGCATCAATGGGAAACAGGCCATAGTTTTGTTGGCGGGTCTGATTTCGAATCAGCTTAGGGAGCGATCACATGCGCATCTGTACGCAGGTCGATGACTTCTTTACACCGGCAATTTTTAAAGTGTGCTTGCGATCGGTAGCTAAACTTATTTGAAAACAAAGGAACAAATATTATGGTTGTTTGAAAAAGAGCCTAAACTATAATAGAAAAGTTTCCACGGTTACGCATGTTTTGGGGAGCTTGAAACCGTATAATTTTATGTAATAGATCTAGTTATCAAAGCATTCTCTAAGTGTCTATTAGAGGTAACGTGAGGAGCTCAAAATCAAATTTATGTTACCAATATTGCTAAACATACAATAACATTAAGTGTACGTTTGTTCCAAAAATATCAACTGAAATGTTAAATATATAATTAATTTTAAATTTAAATTAAATGTTCTTGATTTTAGGTCTCTTCTGTTTTAAAATTAGTTTTTTTAATAATGTTTGGAAGATAGCTAAAATCAAGAACATTTAGATGCATTAATATAATTATCAAAAGGTCTAACAAATAAGAGATTAATTTTAACTACCTATAAGTTGGAATTTTCACAGATTGGCTGTTTGAGCACATTTATTAGTATGTTTCATTGAGTTTGAAAATTATCCAGTAGATGGCTTAATAAAAGAATCAATATAAAATTTTTAGTTTCATAATGACGTTATTATTTTAGATAAAGTTTTGTTTAATATAACTAAAAATAGAAATATTTCAAAAATTTCGTGAATTAAATGTGATTTATCTTTTATTATGAAAATAATGTTGGAAATGAAGTTAAATACTCTTATATCAGTTACAATATAACCTATTTGTTTTCGTTAATCATTAAAAATTTGGAGGAATACTCCTACGCTATATCCCAAAACGCTAAAATAAAAGTGCAAATATGCCGGAACAGAGTAACGATTATAGGGTTGTTGTTTTCGGTGCCGGTGGGGTGGGCAAGAGTTCGTTGGTTTTAAGATTTGTGAAGGGGACATTTCGTGAGAGCTACATTCCTACTATTGAAGACACATATCGACAAGTAAGAAGGCACCTTGGAGGCTTATTTTACGTTAACTCATTTTGTTATCAGTTCTGTTTATACTGTTTGCTACCTACTTGATGTATTTTATTTATTTTTGGCTTGATGTTTCTAATTTGGTAAGTAATTTTTATTTATTTATTTTGGCATTATTTTCTTTATAGGCATATAACTTCTTGCAAGTGGATATTTAATATAGAGTTTTTCATTTGATCATTGTTGAAATATTTATACTAGTAAACATATTAAAAATATTTAGTATATGATTGATAAACATTTAAGAATTATTTATGTAACAATCATCAATTGTTCTTCAATGAAGAACTTTTCCTTTTTGGTTCTTGACAACTAATTTTTATGGTTTCTTTTTGTATTATGTTATCAAAGTAAATATATTACTTAACATGTATCATTTAAAAATTGCATACACACTCTAGTAAATGATTTGAATATTTCTTTCTAGGTACATTTAACAGGATTTTTTTCATATTACCCTCGTGAGCTGTACAAAACTACACAAAATAAATAATTTTTTGACGGTAGGAAAATTATGCCCAACTTTTTAAATATGCAAGGAGTAGATAGATGTAATTTTTTTTGTAGAATTAGTCCTTCGTGAATTGTCAAACGATCATAAAACATGCTTTTTATCTATGTATGCTTTTTATACTTAATAATTTCCTCACTTTTTTGTTTTTGATTTTATTTCCTATGCGTTTTAAATTATTTCAGTCTATTGTGATTCACAAAAAAATTTGCAGGTTATAAGTTGCAACAAGAATATATGCACGCTCCAAATAACAGATACTACTGGCTCCCATCAGTTTCCAGCTATGCAGAGACTTTCGATTAGTAAAGGGCATGCATTTATACTTGTCTACTCAGTATGCAGTCGTCAAAGTTTAGAAGAATTGCGGCCCATTTTTGATGTAATTAGGGAATTGAAAGGACCTGATTTGAGTCAAATTCCAATTATGTTGACTGGTAATAAATGCGATGAGAGTGCTGAATTAAGAGAGGTATTTTAATTGAATTTAGTCATATTTTTAAACTAATTGTGATGATATGCAATACAGTTTAAAGAAATTTGAAATAATAAAGTAAAAATGCTACCATCGCATTATTGTTGCTATCACTATAAATATTTACAGGTGTTTAAATGTAAATATTTCGTAAAAGGTATTTGCAACGAGTTGGGATGGAATGAACTATATTTGTAGAATAAGCAATTTAACTTCTATGTTTGATTGCAGTATTTTAGGTAATTAATAAAGATAGGTAAGAGTTTAGAATTCAATAATTCAATAATTTAAGCAAAGTTGAACCTAAGACCACCAATACTCATCAACAAAAAAATTACATAACATTTAATGTAACCACAACAAGTATTGTACAATATATATATATATATATATATATATATATATATATATATATATATATATATATATATATATATATATAAATCTCATTTTTGTCAAATCTCCTTCGAAAATATATTTTAAAACATACTACAAACTGTTTACTGTTTCTGTTTATATAAAGGAAATTGAAGTTTACTTGGAATGATATATTTATGCTAAAAATATTATAGGCATTATCTTCGGTTGAATTGGATTTAATGTTTACTACATTTAACTTGACCCTTTGGTTTTTTCTGTCCAATTTGACAGTAATAAACTTGAAGGATTAAAGCAAATTTGTTATAATAGGAATTGATATTTAAAATATTCCAATTTATTCACAATTTAATTCATGCAATGTTTTAATTTCAACTAAAATTCTAATATACTATTAAAACCTGGATATTGACTACTAACTATCCACAACTTGTAAACTAAACAAAGTAGCCTCTTTGTGTATTACCGAAAAGTTAAAGTGTCAGACTGACTTGAAAATTTGATACTAAGTATGTTGCCATTGATATTTCAGGTTTAACAATTCCCAAAAAATAAATGGTGCATACAAATAGAATGATATTCTACTCAACAGCTTTAACCTTCTGTTAGAGGAGAGAGACTCCAGAGTAAAAATGATTAAAAATAGTTTTAATGCTTAAGCTACTACTGTTGTGTTTTTCACAAATTTGATACATTTCAATTTAAATATTATTCCTTTTCATTGGTCCATTTTATTTGAGGTTATGGTTTATTTTCTTAGGTGAGTACATCTGAAGGACAAGCACAAGCAACCGAATGGGGAGTCAGTTTTATGGAGACTTCAGCCAAGACTAATCATAATGTGAAACAGTTATTCCAGGAACTCCTTAATCTGGAAAAATCTCGTAACGTCAGTCTCCAAATAGGAGGCAAAACCAACAGCAGGGTTGCCAAAGATAAGTGCGATCTTATGTAAAAGATCTAACCATATTTTAAGATGATTTCTATCAAGTCTTACCGATGATCTTTCATTCTTTGAATTATTTCTTAGCATTGCAATACACTGTTTAAGGAAGAAGTTTTTTTATTAGTCTACAGTCATTGCTCGTGTATTTATTCCCAAAAATATACGAGCTGCTAACAGATTTTTTAACAAGATTTAGATTTTGATCTATTTTTGAAATGATTTTTTCAAAAATAATGACCATATTTTTATTACTAATAAATTTCAATCGATACAAAAATTTTCAAATAATAGAAGCGATCATCATCAAAAACATCCTTAAATTTGTTGATTCGCATGTTTCTCTCTAGAATTTGGACAAAAAAAACTGTCCTTGAACAATGTTTCGCAATCTATAAGCAATAAATTGAAAAATATTATTTGTTAATTGTGGTTTTAGTTTTCGAAAATTTATACAGTACTAGCGAAATACACTTTCACGTTTACCAAGGTATCACTAATCGTTTAAAATAAAATCTTTTTCAATACCATGTCATAAAACATCAAAAAATAATAATTTAAAAATTTTGATTCTTATATTCTCTTGTTTTCCTGATGTTATTCTAAATAATCTGTAATTAATACTAAACATTGACTATTGCTTTTACTCATCACTTTCAAACTACTTTATACATTTTTAAAAAATGCATGTTGTCTATAATACATAGTTCAGTGGATTGTTCAGGGAAATTTAAGGCAAGCAAACTTGCAACTTTTTGTTCACAGTTGAAAGTGGAAATGACCTGGTTAGTGACGATAAACCATCTTCCAGAATCTTCTTTTCAGATTAGATAACATCTTATACTGATAAGGCACAATTTCAATCAAAAAGTATTTTATTTGCTAGACAAAAGCGCCATATCTAATATTTTTTAGGGAAATTTAATTTATTTTATCGAAATAAACCAAGAAAAGTTGTTTTTTCTTTCTGAAAACAGCCAGTTTCTAACAGAAGAGTTTTTTTACAAAACGATTTATTGATTTAGGTAAACGACTAAGTGCTTGTTGGCTTATTATTATTTTTTATCTTATAAAAAATGAAAAGTGCCCATCCACGGACAATATTATTAGCTAAAGCACTGTGTATATCTTATAAGTATATCGCCCTGTACATAACCTAGATACTAGTGAACTAGCTTGGTTATGATTGGTCGAGATAATCGATTTTCTGTTTTCAATTTATCTCATTAACTTTTAGATCATTTTTGTATATGTTACATCATCGGAAAATATTTTCATCAATTGCACGTCACCAATACATGTTAAACATTTCATATCCCTTTAGTACAATATTTAAACAGAAAGAAGCTTCTTTTCAAATAATTTTTTATCGGGATCTATATCTGCTGATTTTAATAATTTTTTTTAACACACTTTTTTGTATCAAGCTGTATGGAATATATTTAAATACCTTCTAATTAACCTATTGGGTTTTTTACATTTGCTTAATTTAATGCTACAATTATATTCATTCAATTTTCGTTAATTTCATTTTAAATTATTGAACTTATCAAATTTTTGAATTTCATTGAAAATTTACATTTATATAATCATTTTTCATTCAACATTTCGATTATATTTATAATAATTATTTCAAATCATTATTAATTATTTAAAATATTATATTTATTATAATTATTTCATGGATTAGAGGTAAGGTTCTGCCTTCTAACATCGAGATTCATTTCCCTATGAGAAAACAAAAATATATGATTTACTTCTAACTCTTAAAACAACATATTTTCATATAATTTAATGGTTTTTCAATATATCAATGGACAAATTTTGAAAAATAACACTTTACTTAAATATACACTGAAAGATATAAAATGAAACCAAAACTTTTGTCTAGATTTGGGGTATCATATACACCACGACCCATAGGATCTATAGTGTCCCTTTTTCTTGCTACGATACTGGGGAATCCAGTGCTTACAGCTGATAAATTAATCCCAGTCCTTTCAAAAAGTCTAGAATGTGGGCTGGATTCAATTGCTAGAAAATTTCAAGCACTCTCAGGTGTAGTGCTCTGGAGATCCTTAGTGTTCCACACTTTGAGAAAATGTTGATAGCGGTTTCGTCCAGACTCTTCAGGTATTTGTTGAGGCGACAGTGCCCCGATAGGACTCTTGTTAATAATCGGAGACTCAGGTTGATACATTTTCTGGTTATAATTTGCCAGAAGAATTTTTGCCAGTCTACAGTCCAAGGGCCAATTGAAAGATGGGAAATTTCATGTATTACTCTTCCAAATATGAATAATGAGAAAGTTATAGAACAGAAAAAAAAATTTTATGTTAGAAATAATGTCGTAAAGAATATAAGGTGTAAGCATGGAGGACACGCGAAGCTTGTGGATGTTAACTGATTGTTATAGCATTTTAAAGTTAGGTTAGGTTACCGATACCGGGTTAATAAAATTTCACCCCTAGTACTTCAATTTATATTTAGGAGCTTCTTTTTGTTTAAAAAAGTCATAACATTTCCTCTAAACATCATCCATGTCACAACTAGCATATCAGTAGCTGTAGATTTACAAATATACCACATAGTGCTAGAGTAAAAGAACTACATACATAGTTGTTACTATTAAGACGTGGATTTAACTAAGCATTTCGATGATTGTTTCTAATATATAAATGTATTTGTATCTATTAGGACAGAGTCTTTCTAACAGAAGGTATCTTCTTTAAAAAAAACTACTTAAAACAAAGCAATAAATTGATATCCTCTTTAGGATAGTCACCAGGAATAGTAACACAAATAACATTTTTTTACTTCAACTTTTAACATGTATTTTGTTTTAAATAATTTTATGTAGATGTTCCATTTTGGACTAAAACTGACTTTTTGCACATAATCTTCAAAATTTATTTTAAAAATAAAGGAGATAAAAATATTAAAAGCAGAGCCTTCGTTAGAAATAAACTGTAATTGTTGAAAAAAAACATTTTGTTATGAATTGGTATAGAGGACCACCTGTTAATTGTTTATATTAATAGTTGTTGTTTTACGAAAAGTTAATCTCTAACAAATCAACGAAATTTATACGTCAATTTGCCATTTTTTTTACACTAAATTGCTATATTTTTTTTATTTTAGGCATGAACAATAATCACAGAAACAGAGATTAGAATTTTAAAGGCGCAATTAAAAAACTTAAGCAGCATAGATGTATACACAATAAGACGAAATAATATAACTTATGAACCAGAAAATTTACAGGATACTAAAAAGAATGTTAAATTTCATAAAACATAAAAAATAACTGATTCGATACCACTAAATACAAGACTAAAGAAACGAACTTAATAAAGATGGAAAGAAGTGGAATCTGATCAGAAGATATAAGAGTAAAAGCCAGAAACAATTAAAGGATAATAGAAAAGAATGGAGAGTTGCTGTAAAATTCCAAATACAACTGAATTTAAGAGAAGAAGAACAAAAGACAATGTGGAATAACCGAACTCTATAAACAAATTATTAGGTTTGTTCTTGGTAGCTGCATTGGAACTGTACTGAACTGGACCAGTGCAGGCAAGTTCATGAGTGTATATAATTAGTTCGATCGGATACAAACAACAATATAGTGCAGAGAGCAATGGAGCATTTGTTGATTAATGTAATTGAGGTTATCTGATGTGGTTCATCCCTTGTAGTATTAACAATAATGGGAAACGATTTAGATTTTATTCGTCCGTTTCCAAATTACACTTATTATTCTGTCTTGCGCTACACTGGCTGAACTGACTCTAGACCCAGTGCAAGCAGTACAGTGAACTGGGTGAACTAGTTCTATTGCACTGCTACTAAGAACAGCGACACTAGCGCTGGTTCTGCTACAAAGAACGTTTTAGTGTACACTTCCCGAAATAGTTCTGCCAGTAGAGCTACCAAGAACAAACCTATTGATTTCCCGTGAGGAGTAACATTTTCTTTTAGAAAAATATAAGCTTAATGTGGCGTGGAATATAAAGGGAGACTTTTCCAAGATCTTCCCATTCTTTTCGATCAATCTATTTTGTTTTACGCGATATTTATTTTATTTTAAGGATGAACATGTAAAATTTTAGTTGAAAGTTACTGTTAAAAAAAGTGAAGTGAAGTGAATTTCCCATTCAATTCTGAGGGATCATTTATTTTGTTTTTATTATAAAAATAAATGTGTAAGGAAAAATTAATATCGCGTAAAACAAAATAGATTGATCGAAAAGAATGGGAAGATCTTGGAAAAGTCTCCATTTATATTCCACGCCACATTAAGCTTATATTTTTCTAAAAAAAATGTTACTTCTCACGGGAAATCAATAGGTTTGTTCTTGGTAGCTGTACTGGCAGAACTATTTCGGGAAGTGTACACTAAAACGTTCTTTGTAGCAGAACCAGCGCTAGTGTCGCTGTTCTTAGTAGCAGTGCAATAGAACTAGTTCACCCAGTTCACGGTACTGCTTGCACTGGGTCTAGAGTCAGTTCAGCCAGTGCAGCACAAGACAGAATAATAAGTGTAATTTGGAAACGGACGAATAAAATCTAAATCGTTTCCCATTATTGTTAATAATACAAGAGATGAACTGCATCAGATAACCTCAATTACATTAATCAACAAATGCTCCATTACTCTCTGCACTATATTGTTGTTTGTATCCGATTGAACTAATTATATACACTCATGAACTTGCCTGCACCGGTCCAGTTCAGTACAGTTCCAATGCAGCTACCAAGAACAAACCTAATAATTCGTTTATAGAGTTCGAATATTCCACATGGTCTTTTGTTCTTCTTCTTCTCTTAAATTCAGTTGTATTTGGAATTTTACAGCAACTCTCCATTCTTTTCTATTATCCTTTAATTCTTTCTGGCTTTTACTCTTATATCCTCTGATCAGATTCCACTTCTTTCCATCTTTATTAAGTTCGTTTCTTTAGTCTTGTATTTAGTGGTATCGAATCAGTTATTTTTTATGTTTTATGAAATTCAACATTCTTTTTAGTATCCTGTAAATTTTCTGGTTCATAAGTTATATTATTTCGTCTTATTGTGTATACATCTATGCTGCTTAAGTTTTTTAATTGCGCTTTTAAAATTCTAATCTATGTTTCTGTGATTATTGTTTCTGTCTCATTATCTTAGTCCCTTTTACATCTGCGTTTATTTGTGCCTTAGCTTTTTCATAGACTAAATTAACCTAATATAGGATGTTAATACCCAATCAAAATGCATATACACCAACAGAAAAAATAAGTGTAAATATAAGAATCAGACAAGGAGACTTACTCAATCCTACTTAGGCTACTATATTCCTTTAACTTCTTCATTTAACCGGCGCTATGGTCATTTTAGAACCATGGTTTTCTCAACAATCGACTGCTAATCCTTTCTGTTCTGTTGGTGCCTCCAACGTCGAACCCCTAGCTATATCACGTCTACCTCAACGTCCTCCAACCAGTGAAGGCGTGGTCTTCCTCTCAGTCGCCGTCCTCCTGATCTATGTATCATAAAAATTGAAAGAGATACATTAGTTGAAAGTTTGGCTGAAGAAAATTTTAATTAATATGACGTTGAAGTACTTGAAATCTCCTACAAAATTCTTTTTCAAAAAAGTTTCTAGCTTGAGAATTAAGCGAGTTGTCGAAAAACCAACTACCACCAACCAATTCTCAATTCAATATAAATACACTTTTGAATAATTTTGAATTATAAAAGAATCGTCGAGATTATTTTTCATATGATTAGGGGATGATTTGGAGGGGTTGGATAAACCTGATTTATTTATTTATACAATTTATCCATCTTGATACATTGTAACGAAAATTTATCGAAATTCAATTTGTGCTTTTTTTGAAACATCTGTGAAAATGTCCGAAAGTGAAAATGATGTCAAGAATTTAACTCCAGTAAAATCAGTAAAAGTATACGAAAAACTTCACTTCCAATTTATGGACTGAAAACTTTTCACAAAATAATTGTAATAATTATTTATTTTGATTTATCTAAATATTGAAACTCCAAGTTATTGGAGACATTATTCTCCATTAAGATCAATATACTTTTACATGCGTTTCAACCAATTTTCCATTCCGTTCCATGCAGTTCTGGAACCGCACTTTGCCTACAACTGACCTAAACGATGGGGAGAACGTTGGACTTTGTCTTCCAGGGAAAACTTTCTGACATTATATAGGCAGTATTCTACTAATATGGTCATCCATGTCAGGAAGAAAAAGAAGCTTTTTCATGACATCTACTTTATTTTAAAGTGTTCAAAACCTTCTACAATTCCTTGTATTACCAAGTTTTTTCTGCTTATAGCTTAATCTAGTATTTCCATCTTGTGTTGTATAGCTTTTGTTGTCTTCATTCTATCATCTAAGTAGTGGGTTAGTTCTTATTTCCTCTATAAATGTTTTCGTTATCTCTGTCTTCTTTAATCAAACTTCCAAGTGCAGTTTAAGTATGGAAGATTTACTTAATTTGATTCTTATCCACTCAAACTTAACAGTCTACTTTATCTTTCAATCGTTCCTGAAGCCGTCCCTGTTTTACTTCCAGTTTCTTCTTATATCGTTATTTTATGAGGCGTGATTAATTATTTTGATTTTAGATTTTGTTACTTGATTGAATTTCAAATGTAACACTTTTTACTATAAAAACTCATACAGTAATTTCAAATGTTATTGCTATAACTTTTATTTTATTGTTGATTTGCTAGAGGTTACTTTAGTAGAGAGATGCTTAGTACTATCCGAGAAAAATTTTTAGTATGGGTGCAACTCCAAAAAAAAAAATTAACTTAAAATTGTTCGTGTTAACAAAAAAAAATATTTGTTATTATTCACGCTTATAGTGTTCACTATATGAACTGCAATTATTGTGATGACTTTATATATTGTATTTATGCAACGAAATACGTTAAAATAAATTTATTATTGATGACGGAAAAATATTTTATAATGAACTTGCAATTTTTCTGTAACATAAGTATTTTTATTTGATGAGGTATTAAAAACAAAAATTCATTTATTCTGACTGGAATAACGTTGCATGTAGCGGAAGTTCGATTTTACAGGAGAGTGAATGATGTCCAAAATGCAATAAAACGGCAACTGTTAAAGAGCAACATACAACGTTTTTCCACTAAATAAAACTCACTCAGTTGCAAAAACATACTTATTTGGTTTACCTATTCATTGGTATGGTCATTCACATTTTGGTGTTCAACAACAGAAAAATGAAAGACATGGGATATTGGAGGTACGGTAAGAATGAAATTAAAACGCTTGAACCAATTTTATTGACAGAAAATAAACAAATTCTTACACGAACAATGACAATTACACAAACATTTACAATGAACACAAATTTAGTTTAACTGAAGAAAACAACTGGTGCTACACTCAGCTTACTCCATAATACCACTAAACTTATGAAAGAGTTTCATAAAACGCCCTATAGTCAGGATCTGTGAGATACTGAGCCATATCCATAAAGTCTTTCTTTTTCTCTTTTGGTATAGGCAGAAGTGCTGATAGAAGAGTTTCATAAAATGCCTTATACCGAGCCATATCCAATAAAGTTTTTCTTCTTCTCTTTTGGTATAGGCAGGAGTGCTGATAGAAGAGTTTCATAAAACGCCCTATGGTCAGGATCTGTGAGATATCGAGCCATATCCATAAAGTTTTTCTTCTTCTCTTTCGGTATAGGCGGGTGTGCTGCGTAGAGGTTGGGAAGATTCTTGACGTCACTTGGATTAAACCGGGTCGGAAACAACTGTTCTGAAATCCAAGGACGCAATATATTGTGTCTCTCTCATATACGGTGAAATTGAGTCAAAAACTTTGTGAGATCACATGTTAAAATTCAAAATCTATAAAGCGAAATTCATATGTAAATATAAAACTTACAAACTTGATTTATATTTATTAGTAATTTAACTCGATATGAGATTTTCTCTCAAGTAAATACAGTTTACATCTAGAGCGGTGTTGTAAGATTCTAATTTACTTTGTTTGATGAATGATGACGATATTTTATGGATGGAAGCAAACGACGTAGACACTAAAGATGTTCCCGATGTTCAAATTCAGAACCATAATGAAGTGCCTGACTTAACGGTCATAGCTAATATAAGATACTGGTTCCAAAGCCTATGGACACTAGAAGATTAAGTTTTGTATCTTTAATTAACATAATTAGTCATTTATTACTTCCTCACTAGTCATTTGTTTTTTCCGATATCTAAAATATATGAATTTCTATTGATTTTATTAAAGATTATAAAATAAAAGTGATAAAAATAACGGTTTTTTTATTATTTTTAAATATATATAAATAAATAATTTCGAAAAATGTGTGATGTCATGGGCTCTGAAAATGTGATAACCTGTGATAAGGACGAATGAAGGGGTTAAAATGTCCTAAAATTCGTGTGACGTAATTTATGGACGACTTCTGGACATAAAAAACTTAATTATAAAAAAATTGAATAAAGACTTCCTTTCTAATATAGTATTGAAATAAGAACCAGATATAAAATTTCGAAAAAAATCATAGAAGATGAACAGTTTAAGTGAATTAACACACACATTAACAAAATGGCGGTCACGGATTTTTTCGGATCTTTACGAATTTTTTTTTAAGAAATTATGTATCTAAAGGCCGTTTGACATGATGCTGCAATACAACGTGCAATGCAATGCAAGACGCAATATTTCTATAAAACTAGTCGATAGACTAGTCTATATATCGTGAATTTATTTTCAAATTATTTGTTATTGGGCGTTCAAATCTCAGATAATTTTAACTCATTTAAGTGTAACTAATTCAATATTACGTCCCGTTTAATTTTATTCGAAATAGAAGATTAACCCCTCCCTGACCAATTCAGTACGAACCTTTTTTGTTTTACGGAAATAACTCGAATTCAACTGATTTATTTTTATTTCACTTTTGTATTAACAAGTGAATGTTAGGCTAGAATCCAATGAGTTGAATGAATGTGACAAAGTGTCATTGCATTTGACTCATTATATCAAACAGGTGGCTGTTAAAATTAGCTCAATTTGAATTAAATCAGACCCTTTGCAAAAGGAAAGTTATTATAATCTCAATGTATTCTTCAACTGACTTTGGAATGTATAAATCTCAAAAATTCTTTTATTTCATCTGCAAAACCATCTCATCATCAAGTTGACCACGATGCAACTATTTTGAAACAAAGGCTGCAAACCAGTTGATTTTGCAATCAAAATCACACGGATACGACTCATAATCAGTATTAAATCAGTTGATGTAGTACTGAAACGTATTTTTTCAATGTGTTCAGATTCTGATGAGGAAGACGCGATTTATTATTATACAGACGACGCAGGGTACAGAGAGAACATTGGATCCATCCATACCTAAGTCGAAATGTAAACTCTAGACTGTTCGTAGCAGCACAAGAACAGCCTCAGACAAATAGAACGTTGTTTTCCCACTTCCACAAATTTGAGGTTTAGTTCTTGATCACTAATATTTAAAAAAAAAATGTGAATCAAATGAAACAGCACCTGCAACGCAACTGTGATCGCTGAATCATGGTCACGTACAACCGATTGCAAATTAGTTTCATTGTCCGGATCCCCGGTGTTATAAGTTGTCGAAGTTGCCAAACCGTTGGCAAATCAACTGGGTTGCACCGTTTGTTTCAAAACAGTTGTATCATGGGCGGTCTTAGTCTTTAGTTTCATTTAACATAATTTGGAAAAAATCGTGGCCTAAATTGTTTTATAGATGTCGTATGGCTTAGTATTTCGTTCTATATTTAGTTCTACCAAGCTACATAAGCCTGGTATTCCAGTGAAAGTAATTTTGAATATATGAATTGTCGGTATTCAAACTCCATTCCTCTTTTTGCTTTTTTTGTTAGTAATTTGCGAGCTATGTGTTGTTCTATTGTACTTGACACTTTAGAATCACTATTTGAACACTGTAGATCGTTGTAAAATCACTTGAAGTACTAGCACATTCTTCACTTTCACTATGATTTTCCACATGTAATTGATCCGTGTCAACTTCATTCGATGAAATATTTTAACGCATAAAATTAGTTAATAATAATATAATATTTGCTGAATATAAAACAATCATAAAATTTTTTATTTAAAAAAAAGTGCATAAAATGTCTAATTATTTATACACCAAATTTCTCATCAAATTCATTATAAAATTCTCGATAAAGTGTATTTTTCCGTCACCCTTTTAGGTATGTAAGAAATGCAAAACGGTAGCGAAAAAATGTACTCAAAATGACTTAAATATTTCAAAATTCTCTGCTCATAGAAGCTCTAATGAAATATTTCAACTGCTTATTTACGTAGTCCTTCGAAGAGTATTTTAAGAATTGTCAACAAATCGATAATATTGGTTGAAGATAGAATAAAATTGTTCTCACTAAACGCTTTCATATAGACATTTAAATATTTGTTTAGATGTTTAGGAAAGACAGAACCTAATTTGGAAATTTTGGAATCGAACATAAGTTACACTAACAGTTGTTGCTTTCCAATTACACAGTTTTAGCACCCAATCGAGCGCTTTCGTTCACTCTCTCTCTTCAAACACCAGATAAATGGTCGCATTCAGCGGATGAAACCGTTCAACAACTGTTGTAAAACTCTAGCGGAATCGTTTATGAGGACGAGAAAAATGACTTAGAGCTCCATGAATGAATGTCTATTTTTATATACATATAAATGTGGGTGAGTGATGAAGACAACTTGTGATTCTTTGAAAAGAAACAATTTAAATTGAAACAAAACGGCTTGACAGCAAACTGTGGTGGGTAGAGAGAAGAAGAACAGTCTGTGTATATGAAAAACTGTGAGACTTAAAGAGTTGAAGGATGGCACCTCATTCATCATCATCATCATCAAACAGCCAGTCATCTCTACTGCTAGACATAGGCCTCTCAATTTTTACCACTGCGCACGGTCCCCAACAACTGTTATCCAACTGGAACCATCCTCTTAATATCGTCAGACCAGCGTGACCTGAAGACATGGCCCGCCCAGTTATTTCTTAAGCCAGTTATTCTTGCTACCGCTTCTGTTAAACCTGTCTTCTTGTGTACAGGTTTATCACTCTGTCCCTTGGAGATAAATCTAGTATCGCTCGTTCCATTCTTTGCTGCATTACCTAGATTTTGTTTATGGTAGCGTTTGTTAAGGTAAGAGTTTCAGGATCGGTAAAATACATTGTTCGAAAATCTTTCTCTTCAAACAAACAGGGATTTAAGATCATGATTAAACTTACCAAAAGCAACTCATGTTAAAACTATCCATCTGCTTATTTCACTGAGGTCTGAGTATCTCTGCCATTGCGGATTTCGTGTTCCAAGTAGGAGCTTACTTGTCGAAGCATACAAGTAAATCTTGAGAGAAACGTCAAATATTATTTACGCCCTGGTCAACTTCTCACATTTTTGTATAACGCAAGTTATTGAACCTCTTTCTCTTCAAACAAACAGGATCATTAAACTTACCAAAAGCGACACAAGTTAAAACTATCCATCTACTTATTTCACTAAGGTCTGGTTATCTCTTCCCATTCCGTGTTCCTAGTAGGAAAACTTCTCACGTTTTTGTACAAGGCAAGTTATTGAAATTTTCATAAGTGAACAGTAATATAAAATTTTTTAGCACTGCGTTATTCAATTCTACACCAGTGCTATTCTGGAAGATTGTTAAACTGTTATTTATCGTATACAGTTGTACACTTCTCAAACTATTTTAGAAAAGTTGCTCTTCCTTTTCTTCGCCCTCCATACCACAAATGTTCAACACGTACCCAATCGCTACCTGTAGCGCTACGTTTTTTGAATGCGAACAATATTTGGGCTTCATAAGCTCAAAAATTGCGCTTTAAACAAAAACTATATCTAAATTGAGGTTATGTAGACATTTATATTTACATTTGTGTTGAAATCACTAAAAACATCATTATTGGATGTAGAAACAAATTGAGAATAAGCATTATTACTTAATTAAAAAGACTAGAAAAGGGCCCACGGAGATAATCTATAGTATAGTTACAAAGAAGTGCTATTTTGTATTGACTTAATCGAGTATTTTGTATTTCAAAAACAGCAATAAATAAACAAATAATTTGGGGTGTGTTTTAAAATTTGACACAAAAAAGGTTGTTCCAATTGATTCTTGTGTGCCAACTTCATGAGCATCGAGCCTATGGGCTTAATAAATTGGAAAGCAACTAGTATAATATCCCTGTAAGGTCGATAATAGATTTTAGTAGTGAGACTTTTGTTCGGGGTGAATATAAGAGGGTTTTTAAATCAATTTTGAACACTTCTTGGTTTTTATGGAAATAGAGATATAATATATTGTCTTTTAACAATTTCTGGGTCTAAAACTTATCCGATACCAAAATATCTCAATTATAAAGATAGTTTAAAAATGAAGAGTGTCCAAATTTAATTAAAAAATCTAAAAGTTTATATAGCCATAACAGATTGGATTTTGCAATAACTATTTTTTATAATAAAGTGCTTTTATGTTGAATCATAATATATCAACAAAAATATTAGAATTCATCTGTGAATTTAGTTTGGCAGTAAATTGTCATTGTATAGTGAACTATGGATCCAATATTTGTATACAGGTAGAAAAAAAATTAGCGAGAAAAATACCTATCCTCTAGTATCTATTTATCCTTTATATTTCTGTAGCTGACTAAATCTAATTTAAATCCTCGAACAACAAAATAAATGTGAAGCAAAATTTACTAAAAGTAGATATTGATTATATTACTCGATAATAAAATTGTAGTTTCTGCATTTTTAACACCGTTCACTTTATTAGGAAATTTTTTATTTATTACTACACTTGATGGTTATTATAATTTGATGAAAACTGTTTAATCATCTTAATTCGAATCTAGTAGTATGAATTTCAATAGATAATTGCATTTAAATATAAAAAACTTGTCCATTACACTGTATTCTCACTTGCCAAAATTGAAAATAAATTATCAAAATAATCTTAACCCTTTGAGAGTCTTTAATCGGTTTCGACGCGGCTATTTATACAAAACAGATTTCTCGATAATTCCGATAATTCGATAATTCCGTAATAGTCCTTCCGAGAATTCCAGAAACCGCCAAACTTTAGATTCTATTAACTTTATAGAACAGGACCGGCTTTACGATCTACACTAGGAGACGAGTTCGTAACAATATTCATATGGCTATGAGAAAAAAAAATTTAAAATGTTCGCACACTAAAAACAGTATACTCCTCTCGCAGTTTTCATTGAAAACGTTTCCAGTACAGTACATGGAACTTTAGTTACAACTCAATATATTAACGTGTATGAAGTAACGGTGTAGTTGCTTTTTATTTGAATTGCTTTTTGCTTGACATAGTACACATATTTTTTCATCCTGAGACTTTTTTCTAATTCGTTTGTATTTATTAATATTTCAAACAATTTTGTACTTTTGATTAGGTGTAGTCAGTACTTATATTCTTTGTTTTAGTTGACGGTACACAGGTTGAGTTTTTTCAATAAGTAGATAATTTTTATGAATAGATTTATCCTATGTAATGTTTCTCTATGAATTTTGTAACTTTTCAATATCTCTCTAAACTTTAAGTGATCTTCTTTACAATTGATAACGATACAGCGAAAATTCTTTATATATTCTAAAGAAATCGAAAAACAATGTTGACACAAGTTAAAGTTACAAAATTATTAAAATAATAGCGTTCCTCTTTTTTGACACCTCTTTTGTCTTCGATATAATGTTACTTTGTATAATAACACAGTTTATATTAAATAATATTCATTATTACTAAATGGTGTTTTATTTTAAAACAAAATTCAAGTTAAATCAATTTTTTAATAAATTGACAAATATTGCAGATAATAAGGTCAAGGATATTCCACTAAGTTGGAATTTCTAGCATCGTTAGTGATACTGAACACACTGTTTACACTACCACTACATCAACAGTCACAATTGCACTGTCTGACGTGTATTTCGGTAACCAAATTATCGTCTCCAGAGACTAAAGATAAATTTTATACCTTGATAACTTCATTTTCTGAAAATCTTTGTACCAGACAAAGAAACAAGGATGTTTTTTACGACTTGGTGGTCCAGCATATATATATTCGGCCAATTTCCACGGGACTGCGACCCTGGGCACCATGTACCTCGTAGACCTCGTTATAACGTGTTCAGACGCTTCAAAAACACCAGATTAGGATTTTTCCCTTGCACAAATGCAATCTTCATTAATTTTTGTTCTCAAAGTTTTCTGAGGCCTTCCCGAATCGAATGCACATTGTTGCATCTTGATCCATCTGACTGCACAGAAATTCCTAGGTTTTGATCTTTTTTGTGCTTTATTTCTTCGACTGTTACCATTTAGTAAACTTTTTTGATGATATCGCTCGTTGTTGCAGTCTCGAACACTCGTTGCGTAAGCGTATTGCTTCAAAAAATATGTAATGACAAGTCAATACTCAATTTCCCCCATTTTCAGAAAAATTTCCACCACGACTCACTTATACGATAGTCAAGTTCAAACTGAGCGTCCAAAGGGCAGAAATTTTAGTAAGAATTTGATCGCATGCGCAAATATTTTTCTAAACTTTCATCCTCATGTTAAGGTCGGAAACTTTTCATACAACCCTCGACCTCTAATTAATATTTAGAATAAAATTCAAATTAAACCATAAATAGCTAAACTGTTAAGTGTGTGTGTGATAAAATGTCACAATAGTCAAGCTTTTTGTTTACAAAATGTATTCGAAAATACATTAATGACGTAAATGCAATAAATGAAATTTGGTGCACTTGCGTAAATATTTTTGTTTGATTATTATGCAGATATTTTAGGATTAAAATAGAAATAGACAGAATTAAACAGAACAAAAAACTTTTTACTATTACAACCGCTAGTTTCTTTTTTCTTTAAGAGATCGATTTTTCAAAGGAAAATTATTTTCTGGGTATTTGCGTCCTTGGTCTCATGCACATCATTACGGCCATCTTTAAACTTTCAGCCATCATTACACTTCGCAATTCACACTTGGCGGGAGCATCAATAATGACGGACATGTTTACGTGGCTGTAGCATAACGCCGACTGACGCCTGATTGTCGACAATGGCGGAATGTGTAGTGCGAAAGCTTTGCAGTCGCCTACAGCGCATGCCCGCGTAGCGTCAGCTCGGAGATATGGGAGGCTCAAGTAAAAACGGCCATCGTAAATCGGGAGACATCTCAAGGAGAGTAACGACGCAAACTTCCTCTTGTTACTATTTTTGTTTGATTATTATGCAGATATTTTAGAATTAAAATAAAAGTAGACAGAATTAAACAAGACAAAAAAATGTTTACTATTATAACCGCTAGTTTCTTTTTTCTTTAAGAGATCATGAGATCGTTAAGGAAGGTTCTAGTCTAGACTCGAAGCGCGTAGAAGATTCTATTCTTCTCGACAAAAATAAAGGGATATTTCCGCTTGCTGCTAAGAGATGGGGATACTGTCTTTCTCTCTCTCTCTCGCTTGTCTAGGCACGCGCTGCCTTTAAAATTACTTATAAACATCCGTAGACTTGAGTGTAAGAGTATTTAAAGCATCCGTAGAAGAATCGAATGAAATGTAAAAGCTCCAAAAAACGCAAATTGAGATCGCGGGCCTTATTGATACGGCCCAGGGGCCAGAAGCGGCCCGCGGGCCGTATCTTTGACATGACTGTTCTATATCCATTTTTAGTTGTTTTTTTTAACAAAATTTAATAAAAAAAAATCAATAATAATTTTTTCTATATGTATAGAACAGAATTGAAAATATTCATCAGTTTACATGACAAAAATTTAAAATTTTTTTAAGCAAAACAATATAATATTATAGCTAAATCAAGGAAGTACCTGATAGGAGTGATTATATCCATTAATCTCTGGCGTCATTATTAGGTCGAGTATTATCAAGATACAAAAGACGTATAATGGGTTCATTATACAACAGTCTTGGGTGAAATAATAAATTTGTTTCCCTAAAATAATTTTCATTCATTAACAGTTGGGCGAAGGACGTTTCGTATTCTATTATTCCATGTATTGGAGAAATAAAATATTTTGAAAATGGCTTACTAAATCTCTGTTAACCTCTGGACTTCGAACTGAAGATAAGTAATACAGTTCCTATATTTTTGTAAAATGTCTCGTTGTGTCAATTGAAGTTCGGAATATCAAAAAGTTATTAAGTACGGTGTTTTATCCGTTTGCGATGGTTGCCTTCGACAAAAATTCGAGTGTTTTCATGCAAACACTTTTTTATTTGATGAATCAAAGTAACATTGTGCAGGATACTTCATATAATTATTATTATATGCAAATAGGCCAAGGTACGTAAACATTTATTTCCAATCTAG